>NC_051121.1:4538991-4781879 GCF_014839805.1 Manduca sexta | reverse complement strand
TTGCTTTACTTTTAGGTTTCCATATATAATCAGTTCTCATTCAAGCAACTCGATAACTTTGAACGCTTGATGTCTAATGGTCGTAAAATTATTTTCGAATGACAAGATAATACGTAAACATTTAAACAAACTTTGCACAAATACGAAAATTCCCGTGCCACACATGAGTTCAAATATTTTTTGTTATCTGTGGCGCCGGCATAATATTATCTTTTTGACATTGATAAATGACGATGTCTTAGTTTTTAATAAAAGAAAAGGTGGACAAGGAACAACTTTATTCCACTGTATGTGTGACGTCATCAAGAATTTCTCAGAGTTTTTTATTTTTTTTTGTTTCTTTGAAATTAAGGCAACAAACCATAGAAAAAATACATAATCACGTACTCAAGTAGAAAAAATTAAGAAATGGTATTTTGTTTAGAGGCACTTTTAACATTTTGAAATGTTAATTTTACGCTGAAGCTGTTGTCCATGAAGAATACATCAGTAAAAAGAATCACACTTGGACTTGATAATTTATCTATTTTAAACTCAAATCAAAAGTCGTTTGCCCTTATGGTAATTTTAAAGGATCTTTTAGTAAGGGACCGTAAACACTGTAGTCACAAAAATCAATCTTATGAGACTGCTAATCATTTTTGTATATACATAGTCTATTTTTAAGATGGGACAGCAAGGGCAGCACCTTTTACCATTTAATTATGAACGTGAAAGATAAAAAAATATCTGTATAAATAATAATAAACTATAAGTGAAAAAAAAAGCGGCGTTGGCCTAGTTGTTGATTGTGGAACGGACTGCCAAGACAATGTCCGCAGGGTTCAAATCCAAAGGCACACACCTCTGACTTCTCTAAAAATATTATGTGTATATTCTTTGTGAATTATCGCTTGCTTCAACGGTGAAGGAAAACATCGTGAGGAAACCTACAAACCTGGAAAATTCTCTAGAGGAATTTTCAAGGTTGTATATCACTACTACTACGTTGTGACTATAGGTTATATATCATCACGCTATGATCAAAAGGAGCGGAGCAGTAATGAAAACTGTAGCAAAAGGGGAACTTTATAACTTTTGAGAGATTTAAACGAAAAACTATATCACGCGGGCGGAGCCGCGGGCAAAAGCTGGGTTACAATAAATAAAATCGCTACACCCGTTCAATGAATTAAATAAATTGTTAAGTAAAAGTGTGAAATCTACTAACTGACGACATTCTGCTGGAATTCTGCTCTTGCCGTTAAATGTTCAGCCGCAACATAATAAAGGGGTTGTTATTTGTCCTTTAACGCGTATTATGTCATGTTACCAGTATTTTCCTTTCCGTAAATATACAGCTTTAGTTTCATCTTTCTTTAACCAACTCTGTTATGGGACCGACATTAACGGGTGCCTGCTCGCATGTTGTGTTGATTACGTTAAGCCCAGCATCAATGGCATCTTCCAAGACAGTTCGTATTAATATATTTAGCTCTATCTTATTAAGTCCATTTGTGAAATAATATGCTATTGGCTGATTAAAAAATTTTTTATGCCTTTTATTATAAAACAAAGCGTAGTTAGAAAGAGCATTTTTAATGTGAAGCAAACTCTTGTATCTTTGTATGGATCATATGACACAGACAAAAGACCAAAGCAAAAAACAATTTTTTCCTTTATTTCCAACAGTGGAAAATTATAGGATTTATTCCTGCGATTATATTAATTTGGCTTTTACAGTTCTTGATGATGGTAGAGTAAAATACTTGCATAAAGTTTGTAATATTTAGGACGTTTTTGAATAAAGACAATGACAATTTTTTTCCTCTGGTGAAAATCGTCTTCCCTTCGCTTTCGTAAATGTTTTATATTTTTTGGAATAAACCAATTTGAGTATTGTATACCGCGTGTCTTCGGGACCTACTGGTAAGGCAGTAGATATGGTCCGAAAATACTTTAGTAATATCTGAAAAATAAAACATTAATGAATATTACTGTTTCAGCAAGGAAAAGTAACTTGTTGAGTAGGACATATAAGAAGCGGTACATTTGTCCCGTACATAACGTCAAAAAGGAAGAGTGGCTCAAAATTATATATTGTACTACTTTAAACTTTATGTCGCGGCAGTCGCGTTACTCATTCTCCGTGGTTAACTATAGGACGAGGACAGAGAGGTAGACAATTACAATAGGACGTTATTTTACAATGAACATTATGGTACTGCGTTTCGAGTCGCGAGTCAGAGGAAAGTATTTTGAGTGTTATCATTACAAAATACTGTAAGGCGCACATTAAAAGCGCCTCGCCTCAGTACGCCTCGCCTAATTTGAAGTAGGACATTGTACCGGCTCAATGTTAAAATGAGGCTACTCTTACAAACTCTTTTTCATGTCATGTCCTACCCAATTCTAATTAGTAACTATACGTTATCAAATATAGGATGATAATTTTGACAGCTCCTTCACATGAAGTTTCGTATTTTTTCGGTAAAATTTACTACAGGTAATATCATATTTTATTTTGAAGTGCCACTCATTATCATAATGAACAATCACGGACTATCGCAAATCGCCATTGAAATAAAAATAAATTGATAATATAAAAATTTGCATTTAGATTTAATTATATTATTTTTGCAAATATTCGAGTTGTTTGTAATTTATCACATTTATTGGTAAAAAAATCTATAATTAATATATCTAATGTTTTCACGATTTAAATAGTTAACACAATGATAACTGCAAGTGGTGTAGGGTGAAATAATACATAAATGGAAATGGCTTACCAATAATAAATAGATAATTCAATAAAAAAATATTTATATCATCTGAACATACCAAATAATTATGCAACTATCGATATCAAGTTTTATAAAAATGGTAATCGATAATCGAATACGTTCAATAACGATTATACCTTAGCCTCATCATTAGTGTGATTTGTCAAAATTAACATCCTAAATTTTAAAAGTTTAAGTAAACATTTTCACAACTTTAAGTAAGATATGTATATAGCATTACCGGTGAGATATGTGCTTCTTTCGGCCATTAAATCCATGTTTTATGAAATGAATATCCGGTGTATAATGTTCTGTAACATAATTCGATATGAGAGACATGAACGGACAGAAAAGTGAAAGCCGAGATCTTTAGAGAAGATTATCTCGTAGTGTCACGCACGTTAAAAGCCCTTCCCGCTAGAAAAATGCCTAAATAACAATATCTATGCATAGCACTGTCTATTTTATATTCAGATTCACAATTAAAATACTATCCAGGGGATAAAAAGCACCCAGCCTATCTTATATTATTGCAACTTTGTCCGTGTGCCAAATTCGCTTAGCACACATATATTATACACACATTATAAAAATTAAATAAAATTATATTAGTAAGCACTCAGGCTGCTGTTGTGCTGTCGCCTGTACTTTTAGTCCCAACTTACATACTTTTTTAATACGGTGGCATGTAACCACGGCAATATCCCTTTTTTTAGTTACTTTTTCCAATTAACAAAGCTAATAGAAATGTTTCCTCATCTGAATTCACTCTATTACTAACTGTCCAAAATGCGTAGCCAACTGTGAGCCCGCTACGTGAACGCTACGCACCCACGGCTTGTTCGCTGCACGCCCGCCGCGAATTTACAGCGAATTCATTATGCATTTGATATATCAGTGTGATATATCGTATGCCGTCAGTGTGATATATCTAAGGGTACAACATCTAGTCTAAGCACTTTAAGGAGATATATAATATATAAGTATCTGAATCAGTTCAACCTGTAAATTTCTTGGCGCAACATGTGGAAAGCATCTTACCTAGATTCAAAGTGGGAAATGTAGTTCTACATAAAGCACCAATATATAATTTATAACAGCTCTCAAAGTGCTTATGTATATGTGTACCGCAAGTTTTTTTTGTATATTCTTGTCCTCTGTTAAGAGTTTTGTCGAGAACTTTAATTCAAACTTGAAACCTTTTGTCCTGCCAGGATTTCCACCTATAACTAGTTGCTTTAGGGACATAATGTAATGGTCCTGAAAAATAATACAATAATTTATTAAAATATAATAAATAATAAATGATGCCATGTATTTATAACACAATACAAATGCAAGGAATTAGTCCATTAGAGATACAGCTCTGAAATTTGTTTATTCAATAGTCAAACCAAAATAAGTATATTAAACCAAGATGACGTAATAACGACAATCTTGTCTACCAACAGATTTTTCATAGTTTAAAATCAAAAATGAATATCGCATAATTTTAAGGTTCCCACACGTATTTTTAAAAAAAAGACTATTTAAATGAGCAGATTTCGCCATCGCGGTGACTGAGTAAATATTATGTACGATTTTAATGAGTACTATCGATATTATTTTTATAAAAATATAAATGTCATTTACCATCAATCGCACAACCAAGATAACATGAGACATTTTGTCCAAATATTTTATCAGTTCCTTATCGCGTGCAAAACAAATAACAAAGCCCGGGGTGAATTAGTAAGAAGGCAGCGGTGGTCCGTTTGAATAAGCAAAGTTCTTTCATTATTGAGGAAATCGTAATCGAACTTATCGCACACAAACTGCAATGGGAAATTTGAAAATTTTCAACCGGAATTCAAATTACGGAAACAAGGCGATATTGCCACTTAATGCAATAAATATTTTAACATGCTTATGAGAAAATAGATATGTAATTTATTGGAAACTAGAATAAAATTTAAAAAGTATGCGTTGTTTTGTTTATAATTGTATTAATAAAATGGAAAAATTAAATTAAGCTTCAGTTGTCATGTTACAACAAAAGGAGAACTTTAATATTTTACCATTTAATAACAATCATCAGATATTGTGGCAACTCGTTTGAAATTGTGTCAGACGACTTGCCACAATCTCTGTCATTGTGTCAGTCAATTTTTATCGTATTTCGTTCGGAATTTTCAGTAATGCATATTTTTTAATTAATTAAAATAGCCTCTGACATTTGTGTTTATGTTTTTACTTATCTAATTTAATTACGTACATAATTATTTTATAAATAGGGATAAAAGGCATGATTAGTGTTTTGAAAACTTATTCTCCAGTGTCATCTAACTGAAAGTATCTTACAATAAAATTAATTTGAGGTTAGACCAAAAACAAATAGAGTGACTGTTTGAGAGTGACATACCCCTGGGTGGACTGTACGTTTTAGATGGTACTGTAAATGTTTCCGAGAATGTGGCGGATAATTTTTTGACACAAGATGTGCACTCTGGCTGTCAGGATAGTTATCAAATTTGGCATAAGAGGTTAGGACATTTGTGTCGTATAGGCATGAACCAACTGAAAAATCACAAGGTAGGTATAAAGTATACAGGAGTAGATAAAACTAGTTGTATCGCTTGCGTGGAAGGTAAACAAGCAAGAAAACCTTTCAAAAGGTTAGCGTTTAATAGGGCTACTTCCCTTTGGAACTGATCCATATGGATTTGATGGGACCGGTGTCTACAACTTCTTTTCAAGGAAATAGATATATGTTGACAATAGTAGACGATTATACGCGAAAAGTGTTTGCTTATTTTATTTCTTCTAAAACAGAAGTCAAAGATATATTTTGTGTGTTTCAATGTTTTGTTGAAAATCAGTTAGATAAAACAATTAAAGCAATTAGGACTGATGGAGGTAAGGAGTTCGTGAATAAAGAGTTTGTTGATTATCTTGCTTCAAAAGGTATAGAACATCAAACAACGACGCCTTATAGTCCTCAGCAAGTTGGAGTAGCGGAACGCACCCATCGTTCGGTTACAGAAAAGGCAAGAACGTTGCTAGCTGAAAGTTCACTACCGAAAGCATTCTGGCAAGATGCATTCCAAGTTGCCATTTACCTTAAGAATAGGTCTCCTCATCGAGCCTTAGGTGGACAAATTCCTTATGACAAATGGTATGGACGAAAAGGTGATCTTAGCCATCTAAAAGTATTTGGTTGTAGAGCTCTAGTCCATATACCTTCGTGTCACAGGAAGAAATTAGATGTCAAGGCACAGGAAGCAATTTTCGTCGGTTATTCTGAAAATCCAGGCACTTATATTTTTAGGGATCCTGCTAACCCACGAAAAGTTATTATATCCAGAGATGCAACCTTTTTTGAAAATTGCTTTACAGCGCTAAAGCAGAAGCAATCTGTCGCACAGTCAGAATCTATATTGTTATTTGATGAGCAAAAGAGATTGATTCTGAGTTTGATCATGACTGTCAATTCTATGACTGTGATGAGAGTATCAGCCCGGCGGCTGAAGCAACTTTACCAGTAAATCTAGAAAGTGCAAAAGAGTCAGTGACTCTGGAAGAGCGAGAGTCTCTCAGTGACTTAAGGATGCCTAGTGTGGAAAAAGAGACAGCGAATTTGGAACAGGAATCGCACCCTGAGCGCAGATACCCTTCCAGAGACAGAAAACCAACAAATTTTTATAAAGCTTACAATACGTCAATGGTAGATTCTAATGAACCTACGACATATTACAAAGCTACTCATGCCGATGATGCTGATAAGTGGCACCATAATATGGCTGGTGAGTATAGTTCTTTAATGAAACTCCATACATAGAATTTAGTAGATAAGCCTAAAAAAAAGGTTATGCCATGTAAATGGATTTACAAAATTAAACTACCAAACTCTATGGTAAAGAACTTATGATATTGGGAATTTTGTTGATGACATAATAGCAATGATAAACATAATAGTCTTCTTTAAATCTAATTTGACATTTGACACTGTCAAGAATTTGAATTTTGAGAAGATTTGTCGAGATATTTTTCATTAAAAGATCTCTGAATTATATTCTTTCTATATTAGAAAAGTTTAATATGAAGGAGTGTAAGACCGTGGATACTCCATTAGTTTAAAATAATATGGCAAGAAGAACGGATGGTCAAGTCATAAGAATGAAGAACCATTTAAAGGGTTTTTGTGACGCAGACTGGGCAAACTGTACAATCGACAGAAGGTCATACACCGGTTATGTTTACAAGTTAAGTGGAGGTCCAGTATCATGGGAATCCAAGAAGCAACCTACTGTTGCGTTAAGTTCGGCCGAGTCAGAATATATGGCATTAGCGTCTGCCACGAAGGAAGCGTGTTACTTACGTCGGTTTATATACGAGATAACAGGTATACTTTGTTCAGTTAACTTAGCTTCTGACAGCCAAAGTGCCATTAATCTTGTTCGAAATCCTGTACACCACAGCAGGACGAAGCATATAGATACTAGGTTTCACTTTATTAGGAAAAGGTATCTAATAATATTGTTAAGTTAGAATATATAAAAAGTAACGATATGCCTGCTGATGTACTAACGAAGGCCCTCGGACCTCTAGCACACAAACGATGTGTAGTTAACTTAGGTTTAGAAACTTAATTATTTTATTTGTTTTGTTTTCTGTCACAACTGCGATTAAGGGCGGCTGTTGGAGATTGTAACCTTCGTCGTGACTTATTATTTTTATATGTTCTATTTTTAGAACTAATTGTATTTTGTTTGCCATAGTTACTTCTCTTTAGTCCGAAATAAACACTCGTGTCAATAACATCTTTTTACTAACTTTATTTAATTACTAAGAACATATACCATATTTACAACACATGGTTACACTTATAATTCTAAAAAATTATAATAGTGTTAGCATAGAACATTTTAGTGAGGGTATTTGTAACACTTTTTGCTATAAAAACACTGAGCGTTTGACAAGCCGATTTAGTTGGTTGTTGACAGTCGTACCAGTCGGTTGGTTGGTGAGATATTTGCCGAAAGTATTTCTGTAGTCAGTGATATTTCTTTTATTTTAATTAGAATCGTGACAGTTTTCTAACATCAGAAGTGGGATTAGTAATCGATGCCCATAGAATTGGACTGTGTTTACTACATACCTACGCTATGTACCAATGCTACGTTGGAAAGCGGTGCCGCGCATGGAGTGGAAATTCTACGGAGGCGTCATGGGTAAAGTGACTACGCGAGTTTCGAATGGCACTTGATGCTAAGTGTCCTATCGCAGACTATGTCTATCGACGCCTGGAAAGTGTGGTATCGTATGACCCATAACCCTTATTTGAGGGTGCTGGTTTCAATTATTTTTCCTGGATCTCTAAAAATGTTGGAATTTAGTTTTACCATGTGCTAGTAACTGGAAATGAAATCCGATCTACTTTGTAGGTAGATTTGTTTGTGATAGAAATAAAATCACTGTTTAGAAAGTTTTAAACGAATCTGATTAAGGTCAGAATAGGCCGAACGATGTTGCTGTTTTGGTTTTTATTTGCCTGCAGAAATATGTTCGCGATACGACGCGATGACGGAGCGCTGCACAGACGCGTCTCGAGGCGTGTGCAAACGCGCCTCATGAGGTGCGGAGGGCTGCAGGACTGCGCGCTCCGGGTGGTGCGTAGCGCTGCAGATCAACGCGCTCCAGTTTTGGGCCCGAGGCCTTGCCAGGATTCTGTCCGGGAGACACATTTATTAATGTGTGCAGACTTTGGTCTGGTTTAGGCCCGAGGCCTTGCCTGGATTCTGTCCAGGAGACACATTTATTAATGTGTGTAGACTTTGGTCTGGTTTAGGCCCGAGGCCTTGCCTGGATTCTGTCCAGGAGACACATTTATTAATGTGTGCAGACTTTGGTCTGGTTTGGGCCCGAGGCCTTTCACGGACTCTGTCCGGGTGGCACATTATTAATGTGCACGGACCTTCGTCTGATCAGGGCGTTTCTTTGTAAACGTGCACGGACTCTGTCCGGGAGACGCAAAGTAGTTATGCGTGCAGACCTTGGTCCGATAAACACGTTATTTCATCTACTGGTTGAAGGGTTGCATGTAACTCGAGTTCGCTTTTATAACACTGAGTAGATAGATGGTGAAGGTTACATTTTACATATTGCGGTTGGCAAATGCCATGAGTAGCGTATTGCGGTTGGCAAATGCCATGAGTAGCGTATTGCGGTTGGCAAATGCCATGAGTAGCGTATTGCGGTTGGCAAATGCCATGAGTAGCGTATTGCGGTTGGCAAATGCCATGAGTAGCGTATTGCGGTTGGCAAATGCCATGAGTAGCTAATTGCGGTTGGCAAATGCCATGAGTAGCGTATTGCAGTTGGCAAATGCCATGAGTAGCGTATTGCGGTTGGCAAATGCCATGAGTAACGTATTGCGGTTGGCAAACGCAATTAGAAGAGTATTGCGTTGTCGAAGGCCACGTGTAACGCTTTGCGAGTTATTTTGTCAAGTTATTTATGATAGCCACGTTGACATCATGTACAGACGTGAATATCTGGCGTGAGCTGGTATCCTTGACGGGTTTATTTTGGACGAATGAAGTCCGATCCCGATGTTCAATATCCTTCTTTGGTTATTGCTCATGAAAGCTTGAGTGCACGCTTGCTTTCGTGAGTTATAGGCTTTTGCCCGAATGAAATTTCATGTGCTCTTTTGAATGAAGATCCCTGCAGATTGTCAATGGAGGTGATGGCCGAAGGACGTGCGCAGACGCGCCTCAGGGCGTGCGCAGCCGCGCTCCAGGGCGTGTTGGGCGTTGCGGAATAGCGCCCTCCAGGCTACGCGGGAGCAAAACTACATGCTCCAGGCTGCGCTGGTGCGAAACGACGCGCACCAGCCTGCGCGGGTGTGATACGACGCGCACCAGCCTGCTCGGGTGCGATACAACGCGCACCAACCTGCGCGGGTGCGATACGACGCGCACCAGATTAAGCAGATACGTAACGAGTCCAAATTATTGTAGTCCAGTAGATTATGAAGACCTACTCATAGTGAGGTCTCTCTAATGTTGCAAAACCAAAGTTTGTATTTGGGTGCTGTATATTTTGTGAAAAAAATGCGTGATCGAGGACGATCATATTGTCAGAAGAGGCCGTGTTAGCATAGAACATTTTAGGGAGGGTATTTGTAACACTTTTTGCTATAAAAACACTGAGCGTTTGACAAGCCGATTTAGTTGGTTGTTGACAGTCGTACCAGTCGGTTGGTTGGTGAGATATTTGCCGAAAGTATTTCTGTAGTCAGTGATATTTCTTTTATTTTAATTAGAATCGTGACAGTTTTCTAACAATAGAAATAAGTGGCGAAGGGTTCATAACCCGATTCATGACTTCCCTTTATTTATAATTGATTTAAAACCTAATTATTATCAGAACGATTTGCAGACATATATGCATATCTATCTGTATATATAAAAATGAATCCCTATTTCCCTTGGTCACGCCATCACGCGTGAACGGCTGGACCGATTTCACTATTTTTTTGTTGTGTTTATTATCAGGAAAAGGATCTTATGTAAGAAAAAATTAAGGAAGTTGAGCGGAACGGTAGAAAATTTAAGAAAAGTTAATTTCAGCGATTGACAGAATGCGCGCTGCAAATTCATAGTTAAGACGGGACAACATCTGTCGGGTCAGCTAGTTACTGATAGAAATCTTTTCCGTATTGGAGTACGGAACCTTCCCTGTGAGAGTGCGATTCGGTTTCCCATACATTTCACTCGAATTTAATACACAAAACCAATATTATTCTATGTAAAACATGTTTCAAACCAATCTACATTTTAATAACAAGAAGAATAAAGTAACATCATTGAAATAATGAAAAATATTTTTCTTTGTATCATTTGGAAACAGAAATACATTTATATCCAAATTTCAAATATCTTAAACAAATACTGAGATGTTGAATACGGTCGAACGGACATTGAGAATTTATCAATGTTTCGAAATTCGTTTCGGAATTACGAACTTCTAAAAATAGAAGAAGAAGGCTAGATTGCTCCTGCTATGCTCCATTTTTAAGTACGTAATTCTAATAAAAGGTTGACATCAAAGAGTATACGATAGTATACAGGTCATTGTGACATTACGTTACTAAATGAAACCACATGCTTATCTACTTGAAAATAACACTTTATAATAAGTTACTTGAGCCGTAAAAAAATAAAAAAGTATATAGTCTGTTCAGAACAAGAACCGTCGTGGGATTTGAGGTCGCTACTGTGCTTAAATGCCTCTTTTGTTTAGTTTCGGTATGTTTCTACACAAAAATCCCTTAAAAAAAACACGCAAGATCATTTATAACAAAGCAATAGTACATGACAAATAAGTTTAACATTTACCAAATGGCGGGGAACGGTAACTATGTAAAATTCGAAAGTTAGTTCACTTTTCGGCCACGACGGCTCTCTTTTTGAACACATTATAAGTATGTAAAGAGATACGAACATTTTCGTTTATAATATTATTAAGTGTTGTTCGTGGCTCCGTCCGCGTGGAAGAGCCTTTCCGCTCGAAAAGGCACTGCGTTTTATTTTTAATAAACAATCCCGAACACAGAAAGTAGTATATAATAGACTATTTTTAATACCACAATGTTAAGTACAATAAAATGTGGCCTGTAGTCATATTAAAACTGTGATGTGTGCCAAATTTCATCCAAATCCGTTTAGCAGTTTCATTTTTAAACAGAAATCTACACATCTTATAACTTTTTAATAAAAATAAGATCAGCCAATTAATACGATTTTCACGAACCAAGGAACTTCCTTAATTGATTTCGCTTTCGGTTTTCTGTTGCCAAGTTCAGCTACACTGACCTATTTACACAATCGAAGGACGCGTCTCTCAATATCATTCTATTTTTAGAACAATGTACACAGACGTCTTTAACGTGAGTCGCGGTTAGTGCTGCACGAATAAACTATCGATATTGTCGATGATAATTGACTTGGTCAAAACCATTATGTCTAAAAGTGTTTGTCTATCATATAATTATTTAATACTGGGTTTTTTAATTTAGACAACGGACAGAAGGTTCAAAATCTCTTTTATGGGTGGTTTTTAAAGGTAAACTTGGAACTAGTATTGACTTTGTATGTACCATATTTGGGCGCAAATTACAATCTCTATTTTCAAAATATCACATATTGAAAACACAGATAAATTTTATCGTGAATTAGAAACCGAACCGAGAATAGATTTCAGAACCAACTACGTGATACAAAAACATTATAAATTTTTCATACATAAAATGTATTATGTGGGTATTTGTTTATTTCCAAAACTTTGTGTAATCAAAACTATGCACGTGACTGACGTGTACATATTAACATTAAAATCATAAACATTCATCAAACAATTTTGAAACATTTTTCCATGATAAAACGAGACCTCTAAATTATAATTAAACTACACTTAATTTGCCTAACAGGCACTAATTAAAACTCAATAGGCTCGCCTTCAAAGTAAAAATAAGCTTTATTTGTCTCTGTATAAAATGTAATTTGACTCATAAAAGCAAAGCTAATTATTGCTTTTAAAATACAAATTAAGGAAAGCCTTTGTATTCAGGTATCCTTGAAGAATTTTTTGTCTACTAAACTACAGTTTAGTCACCATTTTCACTCAATGTCATGACACTTTTTTGTTTTTTTTTAACGGCCAAGGCTAAGTTACTCCACAGTGCTTGATCGTAAGTAGAGTAATGTCCATAGGTCATAGAGGAGACGCCTATCTGCAATAATTAACGCCAATAGAAATCAAAAATATGTATGGAAAATAAATATCTTAGCGACAGACTTGTTAGAATATGTAATTACCATATATTTTTTGTATTCTGTTAGCGTAAATAATTGCAGAAAGGCATTAAACTACACATCCCCTGATATAGCACCGACCGGCAAGAGATTACCTCTCAGTAGACAACACAATTAGGTCTGCCTATTTGAAACATTGAACATTAGTTTATTTTGAAATTGTGATGTCGCATTGCTTTAATTTTTATTGTTTTAGTGGTACCTACTTTTGCTTAAACGAGATGTGACACATAATAGTACTGATTTGACGAGAAGTCAAAAATAATGGATTGATAATAATTACAAGCTAAAAAAAAATGTTGCTCAACCTAGTATTAAATAAACTTAGGAATTCTCAAACCATAGCACAAGAACCGTGCTACAAGATAAAGCAGGCTTTAAAATACCATAAAACATACTTGCAATAATTTTATACATGTCGGGATAGCTAATAGGATATTAGAAGATTTAAAAAAATAAATCTCCTTGCATCCTTTCATTAGCTGTCAAAGTCATATTTTGTTGTCATGTCAGTAAGTTGTCAAAGTCACTGTGGAATGATCGAAAACGAAAAGATTTTTGTTTGGTACGATTGTTGGTTATTATCTTTAAAAATAAAGTACATCGGAAGAAAGGTATGTTTGGTGCTTGCGGCTGGCAAATTCCCTACATAACTATATTTTGCAAGAAGAGTACCAAAGTTGAAAAGACGTAGATTTAAGATTTTAGAATTAAAAATACATGATTTAAGCTTTTATAGTTATTATACGGAACCCATATAAATTTTATCGATAAATAGACATCACTATGCAGATTTGAGGTAACGTATTATAAGGCAGCCTTTATAGTTTGACCTCGCACAGCAACAGTATCCTAGAAAGTTTCAAAGGAAATTGTAGTGTTTTTTCCTGTTACAAAGATAATGAAAACTAAAAGACAAATTAGTATTGTATAATATGAGCTTTTATATACATTTTGATATTTTTATATCCTTTTGAGAAACAATTTAGTTGCTCATGATTAGGGTTAGTCCGTGGTATGGAGTGTTCACCATGGAACGGATATCTGTTTTTATGTATCTTTAGCGTTTTTTATGGCCAGTATCTATATTCAGTATATTTAGGACAAAACCAATACAAATACTTATGTCCAATGTTTTAATTTGAATTAAAAAACAACAAATAATTATAATACCTCTTTTTAAAAAAAAAATCCTCTTGTATAACCCTCCCCCCCCTGCTGGTGGTAAGCAGAATAGGTCGGATTTTACGGGCAAAAACCCCATGTTGGTGTCCATCAGCACCTTGGTGAAGCTCCGGGACCTCAAAATGAACACACCAGAACTCCACCAGTAGGTCGCTAAAAGCATTGTCTCGGTGGAGGAGTAAGAGCTCTTGCTATCACCTCGCACCCTCTCTATCTCAGGGCGATGGATACGAACGCCTTGGCGTCTTCGTCTTCGAACGGGGTCGGTCCTCTCCCGATCCCGCCCTGCGGCCTTCTTCGTAATCATGACAGTTTCCCAGAAGGAGGCCACGGCAAACAATTATCCAACCTAAGTATAGAACATAACACGTTCACACCCAAAATATTCTACAAAACCTTGGAAAAAGTAATCAAAAAATTGCTTTCCTCGCTTCTCCGTAGATCTTCAGGGACAAGTTATCGTAGAGATGATTGATAACTGTACGTTGATAACATTACTTACGACATTTCTTCATAATATTTTCAAGAAGTCTGTTTTCGTTGTGGTTTTGATGTATCTTTCACTCATTTTCCACAGGTGTTATTTTATTCCTTGTTGGCTTTTGTAAAAATAATTTGGCTTAATAAAAATGAAGATGGTAATCAATTATACAAGCATGTAAATTATGAATTAAAGTAAGAATACACAATATTAAATATGAATAATTCGCCATAGGCGAAATTTAAGCAAAACTGTGAAAGTTAAATTTCTTAATTTTATTATTAAGTAATAAAATAATTAACAACAATAATGTTAATTAAACCCTTTATTTTCTGTAAACACTTACAACAACAACAAAAAATTAAAGATACACACGGTTAACAATATTAGGTATACATTGAATTTATTGCAATATATCAGGTAGAAGGGTATACTATTAAAAAACACATTATTTATTGTACCCCTTAAAATATAATATTGAATTCTAAATAGTAAAGATTCAATACATTAAATCGTATATTGACAATTAAGCGAAAATTTATTTCTTACATCAGATTTCAAAATATCCTCTACTTTGGCCTAAAAAGAGTATCAAATAATTGGGATCCCTATTCCTAAACTAATATACTAGAACTCGAAACACAAACTTAACTAAAATTAAAGGATATTGAAAAAGTTTTTTATTAGGTTTGGGTTGGATGAAGAATTGTAATGTCTAGTCCTATTACCATTTTCCATCAACTATTTTTTATTAATACTTTATAAGGCGGATGCAGCGATAGCCTAGTTGGTTGTGGAACGTACTGCCGAGACGAATGTCCGCAGGTTCAAATCCCAAAGGCACACACCTCTGACTTTTCTAAAAAAATGTGTGTTATTCTTTGCAAATTATCGCTTGCTTTAACGGTGAAGGAAAACATCGTGAGGAAACCTGTATACCCGAGAAGTTCTCTATAGAAATTTCGAGTGTGTATGAAGTCTACCCATCCGCACTAGGCCAGCGTGGTGGTCTGAGGCCTAATCCCTCTCAGTAGTAGAGCAGGACCGTACCAGACAGTATATAATACAAAGCTGATATTATATTATTATTTTTTATTAATAGACAAAGTTTATAAATCAGCCCTGTGAGTATTTTTAGATCATTCCTAAAAAAGACTATCGGAATAAACGTTACCGCCAAACTGCTTTCTGATTGGTTCTGTCATTTAAATTAAATCGGCAGTTAAAAAAGCTGATAATTATATCTCCTCTCATCTGATTGGAATCATCGTCACTCGTCACGGATCAGTGTAATATTTTATATATTCATTTTTTATAGCGCAATATACATAGCAAATTATAATTCAATTTATCTGACTAGAATTTTGAACACCGCGCAAACGCTCTGTCGACAACTCTTTGTCTCTACTATTTATCGCAGCACTCCGATTAATACTCAATTAAGGTCCCTAGTTGCCACTTATTTTGATCAATCATCCTCACTATGAGTTGCATCATGATCACCTTTTTCTATTCAGGCAAAGTGACCCCACTGTTCCTGAAAGTAAGTGGAGTGGGGTCCAATAGAATGTCGACTGACGAAATGATTACCCCTCGACTATTGACACAGTTATGCCGGCCTGTTAGAACAAGATATACACAGGCTGATCGCGGAACGCGACACACTTTAATACTATATTTTAATTGAATAAAAAATCTTAGGATGAAATCCTAGTATAAACAGCTGTGTAATTCGAAATTCAAGATATAAATCCATCTTGTCGTCTCCCATAAGATCAGTATTCAGAATTTATTTGCAATAAACATTTATATGCTTGCAAGACGCAATAACCACCGCATAGGTGGAACTCGCATATCCGGGAAGTAATATAATAGGCACAAAGGCATTGTAGGCGAATCATTCCAGTTGAATGTACGTCGCCTGCACAGCGTGCATATTAGATCATGCGACAAACCACGTTCCTCTGTAGACATTAGTTCTGAAGACTTACATAACTTATAGTTTAATATGTTCATGCATCATACAATAAATAATCTTTAGCAAGGAATGACATTTTAAAAATAATAATGAACGGCACCTAAGATGTATTTGGCTTTACATGGTTAAATTAAGAACATAGACTATATGATAGTTTCTTGGAAAGGTTACCAAATTATATTACGAAATTTTGCCGCTGTATCTGACGGTCCATTTTTCGCCTTATTCTAAAAAATATCTTGAGCCACTTCTTCACAGGGATAACACGTTCCGAAGCGATGGAATATCATAACGATTCAAAAAAGCTGGTGAGAGAGAGTTGAATTTGAGTTGAGGTGAAAAAAACCATAGTTCCACACATTGCTTTAAATCAAAACGTTTCGAACCGGCATCAATAATTACAGGATACAGGCATATCAGTTCAATAAACTGCCTGCCTGATAACAAATAATAATAAAAACAAAATCTAGAGACAAGTCACTGTGAGCTCATACTGCGTAAATTGATCCTTCAATAGCTATATATATAATTGTGAAGTGTAAGTATATAGTGAGTGTAACTTTGATTTTTCGGACGACCAACTCCTCACTCCCCCCGTGACTATGAAGGCTGCAAATTCAGGAAAAAAATATATAAAAAACGCAAAAAATTCCGTAAAATACTTACCCCCTTATTCATAAACGTTTTTTATCTAAGGACGGAGTAAAGCTGTGATAACAAGCTTGTTTCTCAGTGCCCAACGCCACTGAGAAACAGACATAGGGCCGTTGTGATTGGCTATTATTGTTGTATCTCAATATTAGCCAATCACAACGGCTCTATGTCAACGCAATGAGAAAACTGCCATGCCGTCAGCACTGAGAAACAGACTTGTTATCACAGCTTTACTCGGTCGTTAGATAAAAAACGTGTATGAATAAGGGGGTTAGTATTTAAAAAAGAAAATCTAGTTAGATATCCTAATATTAATTCTGTATTTATAATGTTTTTTTAAAAATATACAATACAAAAATTATTTTATGTCCATTACGCAAGTTAGTCCATCCCAAAATAAGAGTAAGACATTAAAGAAGGGTTTCCCGAGTGATCTAGGCTGATCCCATATTAACATATATAATGATATGGAAAATAGACCTTTCCGTACCCTTGTTTGTAATGGATATATTTAAAAATAGATAATTTATGCGTCACATAACGAATGGAAGCATATTTGGGAAAGAATTATTCTGAGTACCTAACGAATATCTTAATTTCTATTCCTATGATCACATTTATTCTGTATGAAAATATAAATTTACATACCATTAGGTAACAATAATGTTCACAAAAGCCTAATATTTCTAGTTACACCGTGTTAAGAGTGAAAAAAACAACGAAAGATCCAATATATATTAAAATATCACAAACCCATCAATTAGTGAAAGGTATTTTGTATGCAGGAGTTTGATAGCTATTGCAAAATATAAATCATTGGGTGTTACTACACGCAACGATGTAATAATTATAGTTATACCAACTAACTAATAGTTATGTAAGCTTACTTACACTGTGGACTATAACTGTTAGTCTGAAATAAATAAATTATTATTATTGGGTTACTGTCGGTTTCGCCCGCGTGTATTTTTTTCCCATTACAGAAGTCTCTAAATTCCAGTAGCAATGCATAGCTCCAATTGTAAGACGCCAGTGCCGTCTAATTGAAAATATGATTTAAATAAACAATTACTTCTCATGGAAGCCAAAAACGGCCTATTTGGGAGTGGAACAGACTGCCGAGATGAATGTCTGCAGGTTCAAGACCAAAGAGCATACAACTCTAAGATTTTTCAGGTTATGTGTGTATTATTTGTGAATTATCGCTTGCTTTAACGGTGAAGGAAAACATTGTGAGAAAACTTATATACCTGAGAAATTCTCTATAAGAATTTTGATGGTATGTGAAGTCTGCCAAACTGCCCTAAGCTAGTATGGTGGACTAAGGCCTAATCCCTCTCAGAAGCAGAAGAGACCTGTGCTCAGTACTGAGGCTGTATATAATACAGGGCTGATATTATTATTATATAAGGAAGCCAATTACCGGGATAAAAATAGCGTATGTGTTTATACAGGACATGAACGAGCTTGGATAACATAGTTTATAATATTAGTAACGAAGAATATTATAAAATTATAACTTTTATATCATGTTACGTGTATTAAAAAACAAAATCTAAACGATCCAAACTGAGTCTCGACTTTGCCAAAAGCCGTGACAAATGAGACCTCAAATTTTTCACAATGAAAAACGGCACATATATATTAGAATTGTGTAGTGTTGCCCAAATGCAAGAACAAGACGAGACTTAGCCAGTCTTGGTCTTGGTCTTGCGCCAATACACCTGATCTTGGTCTTGGTCTTGGTCTTGCGCTCCCAGTCTTGGTCTTGGTCTTGGTCTTGCAGCAAGAGTCTTGCAAGTCTTGCAATTACCTATTAGTCTATTACTATTTATTAAAGTTTACTTTAAATCTTAGAAAAACGTATTAGAATTGGAACATTGTGAGCTCGAATTAACATAGCCATAGTAAAGATCAAGCAGATTAATAAATAACTGAAGATTTGATAAGAAATTCGAAAAATCAACTGACCTATATGTCGTTTTCCATGGAAGTAACTGTTTCTTAATAAACATTTATGATTTATAAGCTTACATTTGCTAAAACATGTAAAAAAACAAATTAATTACAATAACTTGACTGTATTTTAAAGAACAATACTTATCTGTCTAGAAAGAGATTGAACCTTCAACTTATAAGAAATTTAATAAAAGAGTTTTACGATTTATCATTGTATCCCAAAGTAAAAATGAAAAATTATTATTAATATTTCCCAATTGGGACCCGAGTGGGGCCAAAGTGGGAAATCACAAAGTAAAAATGAAAAATTATTGTTAACATTTCCTAATTGGGGCTTGAGTGGGATTTAAGTGGGAAATCCCAACGTTGAAATAGTAAATTATTGCTAATAGTTCCGCTTGAATAAATCTAACTAAGATAAACGAAAAAACAGAAACAAATATTAAACATTTAACCGCAATATTAGTAATATCATCTAGTTGATTCGATGTGTACATCAAATAAAGCGACGAATGTAATATTCCCGCTTGGACCAGTGGTAACGTGAACGACTGATGATCAAGAGGACCCGAGTTCGAGCCCAACTGACGACAAGGATGCATTCAACCAATAGTTCACTTTCTAATCGAAATATAAAGTTATAGTACCATCAGAGTCCGTAATTCAAAATTATTTTTGATTTTTTTGAAATTTTAGATTTTTTATAAATTTAGATTGGGATCTGATGGGGATTTTCCCAATTGGGCCCCATTTGGGATTTCCCAATGGGGGCCCATTTGGGATTTCCCAATGGAGGCCCAAGAGGGCTTTGCGTGACATCCCAAAGTGGGCCCCAAGAGGGAAGCCCAAGAGGGGCCCCATTGGTCGCACTTTTAAATTTCTAGTCGGGCTATCCTTACCATTTTATCCCAATCATAATACTACTTGCGTGATCAGTATAATGTATTCATTTTCATTCTAAGCACTCTGAAACTTATTTATTCTTTGGAACACCTGTAGGTACTCTTAAAATTCGAAATTATTTTGCATGAGTATACCTACGCCCTATGGCGGCAATCAAATAGTGTCAAATGTTATGATTTCGGCGTGGCGGCAACGATTGTTTTAGATTTCAAAAGAAGCCGCCGGCGCGTGTATCATAACCATGTACTTCCGAAAAGCGGCAAATTTCTTTGAGAAGTAAGTACAAAACCTTTGATGCCGCATTATCAAAGTGCCGATGGTTAAAACATAGCTATGCATGCACTCAGTTTGATTTTAATAGATATTTTTTATTCGCTATGTTTATGGTATTAGTCGTAATGCGCATAGGTCCAGTTTTTCATATTCTTTGATACAGTTTTTGCGTCTCATAGAATTCCTAAGCGTACCTACCTATACACCGAACTGTTACACCTAACTACTCAGTGAAATAGCGCTAAGTCCTAGCTGCAAGACGCAAGAGTCTTGCAGGCTATGTCTTGTTCTTGCTCAAGTCTTGCACGGTCAGTCTTGGTCTTGGTCTTGCTAAAAATACGCGGTCTTGTTCTTGGTCTTGGTCTTGCAAAAATGCAAGAACAAGACCAAGACTGCAAGACCAAGACTGAATTTGGGCAACACTAGAATTGTGCGAAATTTACAGGGTCTAAGCCCACCCCGGTTTGTTTAAGATAAGAACATAATAAGGTATAACGTCCTCGCTCCAAGATATAACATAGTTAAAACGTTAATTCCACAATAAGTTTCACTAGCAGTTTTAGTTAGTTAATTTTTAAGTTAAAACTGCCTTTGTAGATACAATTTTCAGGTTTTTTTTTATTGCTTTGAATGACGAGACGAGCTTGCCGTTCGCCTGATAGTAAGCGATACGACCGCCTATAAACAGTAAAAACACCATCCAACACCTTGAATTAGAAAGTATTGTTTGGCATTCCACTGCGCTCACCATCCTGAGACATAAGCTGTTAAGTAACATTAAATTGTCGGAAAGTAAAATCTATTCTCATGAAGACCATCGCTAATTCAAATTAATTTTCACATGATGTACATACTAGTAATAATTGGAGTCGTGGTCGTATGCCGATAAAATACATAAAATATATCTGACAATCATAGTGTTGAATCCCATATAACAAATACAAGTTGCATCATACAATTTTTGTGTGCTGAACATTAAGTACAATGCGACTGCCTCGGCAGCATAGTAATGCCTACATGATACGAGTATGACCACCGCGCTAATGTTTCGAATATCGATCGAGCCTAAAATAATAATGGCTGCATTTTTCCATCGTAACAATTACTCAGCCGCAGCTCGGAGTCGGGAAATTGGCGGTGCGATACCCCCGTACCGAAAAAGCAGGTAAAGCCGTTGGTCCTGCGTCTGATTTCTGAGGCCTTATTCTCTATCCCGCACGTTATTTTAACAGTGCGTAACAAGCACGTAACACAACGCATCATGTTTAGGACTATAGAAATTTGGCTTACAGAATACCATTCCACGCACATTTCTCGAAGATAACATGACACGGTCGCGTTACGCGTTTACACTACCATACAGAATAAGGGCCCTGTTATGTCGGATTGCTGTCTCACCCGACTATGAGAGTGAAAGAACCAAAAGTGTACCTGTGTTACGCACACACTTGTGCACTATAAAATCTTCTGCATACCTGGCTGATCTCCGTTAAGTTTAGCCGCCGTGAACAAATTCGGCTACAAGGGATTCATAAATTCATTAAGAATTAGAATGTATTTATTTCCTCAATAATTGGACCTGAAATAAATCATATCACACCCACACATAATATTACTAAACCTTATTATATAAAAACAACCAAACATACAAACTTCTCCCATAGAAACTGGATAACTTTATTTCTGGTAAGGTCCGTTATTAGGACAATTTACCCTTTCACTTCCTCAAGTGAGGTATACGAGTTGATTAGAAAGCCTTTTCCTCAATAAGGTAAAGCATACTTGTATCCTGTTACCAACTGTCCCGGCGGCATAGTTATACGACTAAGATCTTGAGTTCGAATTCCGAGTCGGGCAAACTTACATATATGTGAATTAATTTCCATATTGCTATAGGTTTCCACTCATCACGTGGGAGAAGTGACTAAAGATGGCATTAATTGCACCTCTGTATACCCTACGAGTAAAAAAGACGTGTGTCTGTTTGTTTGTGTGTTAGATCTCTCTCTGTGTGTGTATGTGTGGGTGTTTTCTATTACTAGTTCCTGTGCTTAGTAAACGTGACTAATGTAAAAGAAAATATTTTCCATCCTAGCCGAGTAAAATATACTACACTCGATAGAAAGTTCAGTGTAGAAAATACACTCACCTGGAATAATGTTTGCTTTAAATTATATGACATAAAATATCCAAGTATGCGAGCATGTTTGAATGTTTGTTAGGAATGTATACGGTAATCGCTATATCGATTTGGATGTAGTTTGACAGGTTACTTAAACCGACATATTGCCATTTTCTAGCTTATATGCCGTTATCTAAAAAAAAAACATATTTTTTTTTGATTTTGGGGTAAAAAAAGTAAATAAAATTTAAAAATTATGTTCGTTGAGAACTATCAGCAATGTTTCACATTTTTAGATATCAAAACATAGGCCCGATATCGCATTCGGATCTTTATACTACTATTCATAAAACTTATTTTTCAAAGTCTGCTTACATTACATTATAACAAGCTCAAATCAATATATCCATTTACTTCTAGCTACAAACATCTGGACACAAACATTCTTGCTTATTACTACAATAGAATACCAGGCATACCTTCTCAATCAAATAGCGAAGGAAACTATGGTAATAAATTTCAAATACTTTATTTGCCCATAAATTTTCTTAAATACCTAGAAATTGTTGTAATTTCGTACAGTTTTCGTACTTTGAAAATGTATTATGCCTGTGGTAATGTACTTGAATTAATTCGGCTCACAGTTAAATATTTATATCTTAACTAGTGTGGCTCGCGGCTACGCCCCCCCCCCCCCTCCACGCCCAAGCGTAGATGACCTCCCTTGTTATAAAAAAACAACTATGTCATTTCGGACGTAAAAGTAATGTATTAAGCAAATACAATTGATACATATCAAATTCAGCGTCTGCGCAGCGCCTTAAATGCATAATATCAGAAATAGTGTTATCATAATCAGCCACAGGAAGTTCACTCTTAAATATAAGTCTCCACTTAACATGATAAACAGGAAATCGCTGGATACAGGATGCTTCTATAAATAATTTACTCTCCCAAAATATAAATCATAATTACATATCAAATTGTATAGGAAATCCGTTCTCTATCGACGGAATAAGCAAAGAATTTCTACACAACTAACAAAAATATCGCAGTAAGTAATAGAAAAAAACAACATCATTGGAGTAACGAAATATCGAAAACGTAACACCTGTAAAAACACCAATTTTGTAAACAAAATTCCCAAAAGTTTCCTTATAAAAATAAAATGACACTCTTCATTGAATTTGGATGTAAAGCTGCGTGTTCACGCGCGAATTCCGCATATGTTTATAACAGTAGTATCTATCTATAATTTATAAATATGAATCCCTATTTCCCTTGGTCACGCCATCACGCGTAAACGGCTGGACCGATTTCACTATTTTCTTTTTTGTTGTGTTTGTTATTGTCAGGAGAAGATTCTTATGAAAGAAAAAATTAAAAAAAAATCCGCGGATAATTAGAAAATTTAAGAAAACTTAACGACAATAATTAAATTTTTCATAACTGTCAATTGTTTGAAATAACTGTCAGCAATTGACAGAATGCGCGCTGCAAATTCATAGTTAAGACGGGACAACATCTGTCAGGGAAACGCAAAAAATGACACTTTTGAGATAGTGAAGATTGAAGTTTAAATCGTATTTTTGCTCATTAATATTCTATTTTATATTTTGTTAATAAAAAGTTCAAATTAACATATTTTGACTAAGATGTCTTTACTAATGGAAAATATAGATCTTATAAACTAGAACTAATTTGGATAATCGGCCCATTTTCGACCATACTGTGGATAAGATCCTTTCTACGTCCAATTGTATATTGCCTTATTGCAGTATCTGTTACATTCTCATTTAAATTTTCAGCATTAAAATAAAATTATAGAATGATATCTTGCTAAATGTTATATGTAATATATATAGTTGTCATTTCTCAATAAGTAAATTAATACATAAGTATAACGATAGAACGTAGTCATCAGCCAATGGAATTATAATATTATGTTCTAGCAGGCTGATGCCCGTAATATACGAGTATGTAGGCAGAATGATTCCACTTTCTGAGTGCACTGACAGGTTAAAATAAAATGGCCGCCAGATGGCGAGTCTTTAGAAAAACAGCGCAAGGTGAAAGGGGGCGTCAAAAATATATTTTGTTTAAAAATGGTAAAGGAATTTACTTAATCCTGTTTCCCGATATTAAATATATATTGTTAATACCTTACTCTTCGCCAAACCTTTCTTACCTGATAACTAAAATACCTCTCATACTCCCCGGCACACACGTGCTAAGCCGTTCAACCTCCTACCCTAAACAAACGAATACGTCATAACTTCTTGGTGGAGATAAACAATGTTCACCCATCAAACTCTTCGCATACAGTATGTACGTAGCCTTAGATCCGCTGCCGACGAAGTAAGATGTCTAGTATAAACTCTGGCAAACTACCTTAATGAGTTTCAGACTCTGACTGGTTCCAAAGGATATTGTTAGAAACGGTATCCGCCTTTCAAACACATGTTACAAACGTAAAGCTTTGAGAATTTGATTTTAATCGTAATGTTTTTGTCTGATTTGCTGCTCTGCTGGGCGTTGGTTTCCCTTCTGCTTGATTGTATTCTGTTTTTATTTCTCCTTCCTTATGTTTTATTAAAGCGTAATCGATTTCTTAGGGTTGAGTTTAATTGTAAAATGAATTACAATCTGCAACAAAATAATCTAATCATACAATTGCAATAGTTTTATTTGTTGGTTTTGTGATTTATCTTGATGACTGAATATTCAGGGCATAACGTCTTCTAAGTATATACTACTCATCACCTAAATGTATAAGCCGCAATACAAAAATCACACTCTAATCCATCCCAAATAAATAGTAATGAAATGTATACTATCTACATTACCTATTTAATCCGATGGCTGTTATTATATAAAATTTACTTGAGAATTGTGAATAAGGCTCCTAGGACTTGTAAATTGTAATTTATACAACATCATATTAATTTTGTGTTTGTGAATTATCGCTTGTTTTAACGGTGAAGGAAAATATCGTGAGGAAACCTGTATACCTGAGAAATTCTCTAAAGGAATTTTGAGGGTGTGAAGTCTACTAATCCGCAGTAGGCCAGCGTGGTGGACTAAGGCCTAATGCATCAGTAGTAGAGGAGGCCCGTGCCCAGCAGTGGGGCAGTATATAACACAGGGCTGATATTATAACTCGCTAATGACTGGAACTTCTAGATTTTACAAAATCCATGTATATTTTCCGACACAAACTAGCATTGTTTAAAAATCGCACGTAACAACGAAGGCGTATTGCGGATTAGGATGGAAACATATTGAATCCAAGGATCACAGCATCCGATTTGAATTCAATACATTTAGTAAGACACGCTCTCTGAATATCTTTAGACGTTACCTGGGCCCTTATTCTGTATGATAGTGTAAACGCGTAACGCGGCCGTGTCATATTATTTTCGAGAAATGTGCGTGAAATGGTATTCTGTAAGTCAAATTTCTATAGTCCTAAACATGATGCGTTGTGTTACGTGCTTGTTACGCACTGTTAAAATAACGCGCGGGATAGAGAATAAGGGCCCTGGGTTGCTAACTCATTTCAATGTACAGGTTTCTCGTATGGATAAATGAATTTTGACTTTGTCTGTGATTTGAGTTCGTCGTCAAATTACTTTGTAATTTGTGTCGTTTTGAGACGTATAAAGTGATTAGAGGACTCTGTGAGGTCCCATTCATTTTATCTCATTCCTTTTATATATATTATTTATTATTTTATACATTGCAAAGGGTCCTGTTTCTATTATATTATATCGTTTAGATGATATATTATCTATTTACTTTTTTATATTGTAACTTCTGTTGTGGCTTTTCATGACATTTGTTTTCAACCAAAAAAAAGTCTCCGAAAATGGCATAAGGAGTATAAAAAATGGTGTGAACAGTACACTAACTAAATAAACTGTTTTCACGTTAAACAATGGATTGTAAATATTAAGTAGATTGTCGATTCGTGCTGGGTTTTAGGAAAATCTATAACATTATAGCTATTTTTTATGAAGGTAGCCGTCAAATGCGACGCACGCGTTTACCTCGAAAGTAACGGCTGGTCAATAGGATTATCAAATCTAGGTTTAGACTCCCTTTTCTATAAATAAAAAATATTCAATGAAAGATATACAGAATTAAGAACATTCTATGTTGCATTCTACACACACCCAATATGTACACAATAAAAAGAAGTATAACTATATTTAATACTTTTTGCAGTAGTACTGGGCCCTTATTCTGTATGATAGTGTAAACGCGTAACGCGGCCGTGTCATGTTATCTTCAAGAAATGTGCGTGGAATGGTATTCTGTAAGCCAAATTTCTATAGTCCTAAACATGATGCGTTATGTTATGTGCTAGTTACGCACGGTTAACGTGCGGGATAGAGAATAAAGCCCCTGGCTGTTTTTTTTTTGTCTAGTGTTTTAGTATAATGTCGGAATATTATTTCCCATTTTTATCGAATTCTACACTTTTGTAACTTCATTCCTAATATTTCAAATATTTTAATTTGGGATTTATAATCACTGCTTTAGTGTTCTTAAGAGCCGCGTGTGCACTTTAGTCTGGAAAGTTTTGCACTTTATTTAAAAATCAGTCAAATAAACTCAGGTATCTCTTGAAATTGTTATTTAAAAGAAAGTGGTAAAAGTTTTCAAGTTGAATTGAAATATTTTCATTTAGACCGCTTTTTTTAGTTATACGACAGTAATTGATAGGTGAAAAGTTTTTGCGATAATTTAGATTTATTTTAACAAAATTTACTCAATTAATACTCGTTAATAGATATCTTAACAAGACACAAAAAGTTTAAATAAAATATCACTTAATTTTTTTGGTATAAAATGATCATGTAAAACAATAAATCATAATAAATGCTTTGCATCCACTACTTTTTATTTTAATACTATGGGAATTAATATTATCAAAAAGAAAAACTGACACCATACACATATATAACATAGCCAGAGGAATAAACAACAGCACTCAAAATTGGTTTGAAATGAAAGCCTGGCAAGCCTGTGTCCAATATCTACGAAAATTAATACCTACATAGCATACCTCTCGACCAGCCTTCGCTCTTTGTCAGCACTTTCATTACCGAGGCTCACAAAGTCTGATATTTCATGTGCAATGAAATTTCTTCGTTTAGATAGCACTCTTGTTGTTTCTTGTTTTTGTTGGTGCAATTATTGTTTATGTTATGTAGGATTTTGTGTTTTAATTTTTTATCTTTATTTTAACAATAAACTTCTTTCTTTCTTGCTGCCTTGTTTCTTCTTTCTTTCTTGGTCATAGCTCCGACCTTGTAAATAGTTTCTCTGGGATAAGTCCCAACGCGTATTCTTCCCGGGATAAAGTTTGCCCATGTGCTATTCCAGACTATAAAATATTGAGCCAAATTTCACCCAGAGCCTTTCATCGGTTTCGGCGTGACTAACAAATGTTAATCCGATGTTTCGTATTTATAATAGTAGTCAGATAAAAACTCAGAAGCTAACATTCGGAATAAACACACACACATACAACATCACGCATTTATCCGAAGGGGTATGCAGAGGCCGTAACCAAGGCCCCACTTTTCGCCAAGTATGTTCTGTCCCATGATGTGATAGGGGACGAGCCTATCGTCATGCCTCTATTGTATTAGCAAGTGTTGCAACAAAACATCCAAACCAAATGTTTAAACGTTACAAAAATAGTAACTCCATTTAATCATCCTTTTTTACTATGTTGCAAAGTTAAAAATACTGAGCCTTTAGACAAAATTACCTTGAATCAATAAAACTAACCCATAATGAGGCGGAGAGCTAAAACATAGTACCCAATATATAATTTGAGTTTATATATTAGCGAACTCCGGCACCCAAATGCAATAAATACATAGTAATGTGGTTAAATATAACGCGGTCAAGGTAATATCTACTTAACTTGAGAGTAGATTAGGTCCAGAATATATAGCATCTACCGTACTTACCATGTACACTTAGGCAGTGCTTATTATTGTGTGACAATTGAACTGATTCTAAATATTATGAACTTCAAGTCAGCCCTGAAGCTAATTTATACGTACATCGTATTATGAACTATAAACAACTTTTGCTTAAACAACATCCAAAATCAATTTTTGTAAATCATAAAAATGTGTTTTATCTCTAATAGCGTAGAAAACGAGCGAATGTCAAAGAAAATGTTGAAACAGAGCTCTCACATCTATGTTGTTTATATGTAGATATGTGCATATTACTATATGCACTAGCTTTTATGTGTACACTAACTTTTACCAATGGAAATATATTTTAATATTTTGTTTTAATTGTTGTTTAATGGAATGGCGGAAGAGTCAAAATGGAAACAAATTTATTATTTTTAAAAATGTCAACATTTTATTCATAAATCAGTATAAGTACTTACATTCACTTAAATTTAAACAGTTTACAGTACAAAGACTTAAGTATCGTTTACGCCAAAATATTTCTAATCTCATACAAAAATATTAGCATCTCGTCCAACCTCTTGTACTGTCATTTCTTACTTTGTGTTTAAAACGAAAATTCAATACTAATTTTTAAAATTTAAATGTTTTACAAAACCAAATCGAATTCAGTCGATTGATCATCTTATTTAAAATATAACTAATATTTTAAATGAGGATAAACATTTTGGTAAAGAAAAATACATTCGACTCTTTTATAAACTAATATGAGTATTACAATTTATTAAAGTCCGATCCAAACGTATACAAAAGATAATGATCATAATCAAGGACATAAAATTAAATTAACTAACATAAACGAATATCAACATGAAATTCGAAACAAACAATTGATATTCTTCGCAATATAATTCTTATTTAAAATCCGTCTCATAACCTTATATATTTCTTAACATTTTACTTCTTTAAGCCATCGAATCATCTCATATAAGAAGACTTCTATTACAGACAGACAATTTTAGACATAAACTTTTAGCAGAAAAGTAAGGAAACATTATAAACCTCTAAATCTTAATATAACATCTTATACTTTAGATAATATATGGATAAATACGTCAGTCCAAATGAAGGTTTAAGTAAAAGCAGATTTAAGAAGCTCAAAGGAAAGCAACAGTTATGAATTCATCAAATATTTTATAATTAAACTACTTTCCATATATGCATCGATATGAGAATATATTTTAAATCTACTAATATCTTTATATTAACACCATTTAAAGACTATGAGTAACAAAATGAATTACTCAATTATTCTAAATATTAACGAAAAGCAAATTACGTAACATTATCATTTTATATGTTGAGATAAAATAACCACTGATGTTGATATATGTTTTTTAATTCATTGTAAAATTAAAAATACTATTACAGCTAGTTTAAGGTAACTTAAAATGTAAACTACAGCAAAAGCAGGATAGAATGTTCGTTATTGATAAATAAGGTTGAATATGTGGTAATAGATGTATTAAAATTATCAGAGCATGTTTTAAGACTCTCCCCCGAGCAAACGGCCTTGAGCATTCGTTCCATTCATTTTCTGCGCAGGAGTTAAGGCGAGAGTGTCTTTAAAAAGTCGATAATGCCCATTTTTGATAATGTTAAAGTACAGAAATATTCCTTATTAAATTTTTTATTTAATATTTTTGTGTTGCTAACTAAAATTACGTGTAATTTATGATATGCGCGGAATCAACAATTCTAGTGGTATTTTTATTGTGAATGAATGACACAATATGCACATTATAAAACATTTTAACTACAAAAGTGAAAATAACATATTGTAGAAATATGTTTCATTTTATTCTATACATTTTATAAATTTCGAGTCATTCAAAAACACGGTCAAAGCGTCGTTTTACTGAGAGGGGCACCTTAATATAAAACTCCAATATTACGATAGGAAAGATTATACCTTCGTTTAAACTAGCAAACATAAACCTTATTATAAAACCAAAGCCGATTCAAACAAGCTAACGATACCGCGCAAAATAAACTTAAATGATATTCCGCTTGAAATCAAACAAAACTTCGCAACATCAGCGGAGGCACGAACAAGCAAACTAATTTACTAATAAATCTCTTCAAAGTCCTTTGAGTGCTGGCTTAGTTGCATTTAACAGGATGTCATACAAGTAAAGAGCGGCTTCGAAACGCTTCAAACTAATAAGTTGATACAAACTTCAAGTTATGAGAATTGGAAAATTTATGATTTTATTTAGAATATTTTACCACGAAATTATTGGTAAATTTGAATAAATATATTTGCAATTAGAGTTTTAGATTACTTTTACATTGATATATTTTTGTAAACATCGCTTAATATACATGTCAATTTTGTCACAGACTGCTAAGTAAATCTTATGCGAACGTGTCTAAAGCAATTGGAAAACGAATTCTCTATTTCCTTTTTAAAGGAAGTTTCGAATCAAGTTGCTTCATGTAAATGATATTACTATAAAATACAAAGTCTGCTAAATATTTAACATATTACATCGACAACTTTGATTATAAGTTCAGCATAAATCTACATATCCATAAATAATATAATGAGATACAGAATTACCTTTTTAATTTCAAAACGAATTTCCTTTATAGTCATTTATTTTATAACATATCCATATTTAATTAAAGACGTTAAATCTACACACGTAATAAATAAAATATTAATAAAACATCCTACATTTTATATACTTTCTTCAATTGATATGATTACAAATACACATTTATATATAATTAATATAAATAATCTCCATGAGTATACTCTTTGAAATACATTTTTTTATGTATTATATTTTAATTACGATTTAAAGCTTCGTTTTCACCTTAAATTTTTGTAAATAACGAATACAATATTTGAGAGGTGAGAAAATATTTTTAATCCATTTATTAAATCCATTATTGTCCTATACAGAGAGCTAGAAACATAGATTCGCAGGTAGGCAGATTTCAAATTACATGTTTAAATATTTTTATAGACAACAACATTCATATAATATATGTACACAATGAACAAGTCTTGTATTTGAAATGTGCGTTATAGTTCAGGACAAAGTGGTTAAGGAGAACTGACATGAATTATTTGGATATTTTCAAAACTACGCCTACAACTAATAAACAATCATATACGGGTTAAATTCATTTTCTACTTCAACGGATATATCTATTCTATACCTACTCATATCACTGAACATTGATTTTAGTATATTTTCTTGTCTACAGTAAATGGACATACAACCGTTTTGATCTAATCACATTTACTTACAATAATCTTTGGCAACGCGAGAAGTCCTCATTGGGTTTTCGCCGCTAAACGTGGTTTTGCCGTGGGTCGACGCCGCGTCTCCATTAAATTCAGTCCTTGATCCTTTGTCTCTTCATCTGTGAAGCAATGTTATCGATTAAAAAACATTCAAAATTTCTAAAGCCTCTTATTTCGGTGTACAACTATTTTTTATTGAGTTAAATGACTAGACGAGCTTGCCGTTCACCTGATGGTAAGAGATACGACCGTCCATAAACAATAGAAACACTATCCAACACCTTGAATTACAAAGTATTATGTCCAGTAATTACACTGTCTATTTTACGTATATTATTACTAATAGTAAGGCTTTATTTAAAATCACACACCAAATGATTGATAACAAATTAGTGGCCTAATTAACCTTAAAATGTTACGCAATTTCATCGTATGACCCACGTTTTATATCATGGCACCTTTTGTTACCAATAAAATATGTTTCGTTTATAAACTGTCGTATCATTTTAGAATATCCAGCCTTTTATATTTTTAAAGTTACTACTTTCAGTTTTTATATGAATGGCTTTTAAACATCGAAGATTCGAAGGTCTGGCATTGTCAGAAGACAATGGCCCTCGTCTTCTTTCAGCCTTAGAGCGACTTAGCCTGGATAGCGAGGGAATAATGCCTCCACGCCACTATAGAAAACTTTGACACGTTTCACTTACAGTTTTAAAGATTTGAAGTTATCAACGAGAAAGTTCCGAAATGGTTATTCATTTTATTTAATTACATAACTATTAAAGAGAAAAAAATATTATTGGCCTTATTTTTTAATTTCGGACATAATATTCAGCTACATAAGGTATAAAGGTTTTAAAATAAATATTCCTTTTTGGTCATATCTAGAAAAACACTTATGCAATACTTTAAAGTTTACCATAATCATTTATCATTACTATATTTTTTTTTATTTTTATTTTATTTATTTGAACAGCCAACAAAACATACACCTTACATAGCTTTTTTAATAATTCAGTAAGTAATTGCTAGAGTGCTGTTATAATTACAGGCTGTCACAGCATGAACGTATTATTACATAACAATAACCAATTGGCTGCACCATATTAATATTTTAACTAACAATCATAAGAAAATTAAAGCCCCATAAAAGATACGTACATACCTCCCATTTAAACAGCTCAGACCAGCATTCTGTTGATCGTTCGAGGGCAGAGGGATGTTGGTGGGCAGGCTCTTGTTCAGCGGGTACCACTGCGCCACCGGCTTGCGAGGGTTGTCCAGCATCTCTAGCCAGTGGTCGCGGCCAATCCCGATCAACGAGGATCCGATCGCCGTGCAGCCTATCAGCTCATTCGGGCTGAGTCTGGGTGAAATAAAATTGTGAATTGATTTCTTTTCGCAAAACCGATTAGGTTAGGTTAGGTTAGCAAATTAGCTCTCGCAAAACCCTGAAAAGAGATCACTGATGAAAGTGATCTATGTTTTTCAAGCAGTAGCTATTTGTATTAATTTCTTTTGAAATTTTAATACTTCGTTAAATCATTTTACGATTCCTATACTTCAAGATATTTTATACATTAGTGCTAATTACTTTTAATTTTGATAATTACTAGATCAGTTTGTATTATACAATTTTTTAGGTCATTAATATAATGTTCCGCTATGACCACTATTTGAATTTATCAACTCATCTCGACCTGATTTACTTTTTTTATATCGGCACAGATCGATGACTGGTGAAACTCACAAACAGAAAAATGGAAACAGAATGTTTGCTAGTTCATGGTACAGCGATTTAAGGCTTCCGAATTTTAGGTGTCACAGAGAGATATTTGCAAGGACCGAAATAGATAGAAATCTGTTTGAAAGATGTGTTTGCCCAAGCCGGTGTTGGGAACGAGCTCCAGGAAGTGGAACGTGTGGGTACTGACGCGATACTTCAAATAGTTGCAATAGTTTACAATCGTACATAGATAGCAAATTTTTTTAAAATCTATATTTTCCTATGATATTTATGATTGTAACTTATTTAATACATTAGCTAATAATATAAGAACTATTAATATTGCACTTTAAATTGTATTAAACTATTCGAATGAATATTTAATTTAAATAATATGCCAATTTGGGTGCAGTATGGATTGAACAATATTATTAAAAGGGAGATCAATATCCCTTTCGTTCCTTCAACCATTCTTTTTTCTTCATTAGTTTTCAAAACATGTTTGATTTTTCTGATATAGTATTCGGCGGTCACACACGGGATCATTTACAAGCCTTCAATAAACACCATGTAATAAAAAAATGGTAAAAAAAACACACAAAAAAAATTCTAACCTGTCATAATCAATGACTTTGATGAGCAGCGTGACGTCAAACACGTTCTCCGATGGAAGGTCGAAGACCAGGGCCTCGTTGTAGACCGGGCACAGCGTGTTCTTCTTAACTGTCGTCTTCTTCTTCTTGATACGCTTGCCTTGGCAGATCAGGCAGATCTTTACATAGGGATCTGTGAAAAAATATTGTTTAAAGAATCTTGGAGTTTTCGTTACTTGATTTACTTTTATCATCGTTATTCCAAAAGTATAGATTTGCCATTAGCACACACATAATGATTTTTTATGTTTACGTGAATGTTAGACATTAAAATTAAACAATTTTTCGGATTTTATCGCCATTTTAATATTTTAGTTTTCTCCCGACGTTTCGAAGAGTTTGTAGCCTTCGTGGTCACGGGGGCGAACTGAGGTGCTGTTCACCCGCAAAGTCAAAGTTACAATAACTACCTACATTTTACAAATATACAACTTTTTAAATTTTATCTGTTGGTGGTCCGATCTACGCGGAATGAAACAAAGTCAACGTGCAAAGTCTTCGAAACGTCGAGAGGAAACTAAAATATGAAAACCGCGACAAAATCCGAAAAATAATTTAATTTTATTTAGCACATACAGTGTGAATATTCTTGAATGAAATTCTCCCAATTCGGATGTTCAAATAACATTCACTATACGAAAATGAGAAATACTAGTTGATGATGATTCGTACTGGTATACGTCATCTCTTTCCCACAACTTATTAATATCAAAAAATGTTAATTGCGTACGGACATTTTTTGTATGATATTTAGGGTGTGGTATATCAATTATTTTTTAATATCATTGGTTTTGATATATTAAGTAATTAATACAAACAGATAAATTAATAAACTCAGTATCAAGTCGGAGTCTCAAATCGTGCCTGGTATATGGCAAGAGGACCTACTGTTGGTCTATATGAATCAAAATACAATAATCAGCGAAGTACTGGTGTGATATATCTGCCTACCTTAGAATAAAATAAAGGTCGAGCATCATTTTTTTTTAATTTGAGAAACCATAAGATATAACATACCGTACGTTTTATAATACAAAATTATTAAATATAAAAGCGTATGATAACCTTTTTAAGGTATCTACAACTTACATAAAAGTTCATCAAAATATCATTACTTTTTAATTCATAAACGTACAGAAATTATCTGAATAATAAAAGTACTACATGAAAAACTACTTCTGAAATAATAAATTACTTTTATACTAGTAACAGACTAGTATCTATTTCATATACAAAATAAAAAATAAATTCGTACACGAAGCTAAGTTTTATTTTAATAAAACTTTAGCTTCCAGTAATGACATTCACTACTTTATTAATATAAAATGAACAGAAGCTTCCAGTGGAAAATATTTTAAATACATTGTCATGAAATGCAGTGAGCCTTCGGTTGTTTTGTTTTTACAAAACGTCTACGCTAGACCTATTTAGCTATCATTATTCTTTCAACGTTGAACATGTAAAGAGCTTTTCTGAGTTTTTTAAATTAAATTCGTCTGTGGAGTAACAAAAACAGAGGCATCACGCCTTTGTTCCTGAAAGAGTACGCTGGGCACCCACTTTTTGCCGTATATATCATATGATGTGATATGGGTGAGCCTATTACCATATCGAACATTATAGAGTCCAGGCTAATACTGAATAGAAAATATATATCTATGGTCTAATGGGTATGAAAAATCTGTTGTATCATTTTTTATATCCTTCTTTGTATACGTGTACCGAAATGTGAGTCCAATGCACCCAATAGTGTCATTGTGGTGTGGGATCAATAGAATGTCGACTGATAAGAGGTGATTATCCCTCGACAGTCGACACAACTATGCCGGCCTGTTGGAATCGGATATACATAGGCTGATCCCGGGACGCGACACTTACGTGAGTCACTATGGCGAGTTTTAACACCTTGTGTACGGTGATCGCTATCCGAGAGGTTATAACATATTAAAATAAAATAATAAATTATAACCTGACCATCAGCAAAAATAAAAAAAATCCTATGCATTCATTGTCTGTCAGTCGGCCATTATAAACATTTAAATCACGGAATCCACATTTTTCGGACAAATCCCCAATCTCCCGTTCCATCGAACAAAAAAATATTTGGAACTTTCTTTATCCAAGAATACGATTGTCAGCGTCTTAACAGACTTCGGTAACATTTTATTAAGGTTAAAAGAATAGTGTGTCACGTAATCCGAATGAATTGAGTTATATTGTCTTTGTTCTCGATTGTTCGGTTTGATCGTATTTTCGTTGTCACGTTTGGTGATGGATTTTGAGGGTTTTGATAAAAAATGGTATTAACTTTGCTTTAACCAAGTTCCAATCCAAGCAATTCACGAATATACTACTAATTAAAATAAAAACACAGGCTTTTGACGCGCGCTAGTCTAATGCGGATTTCCGATGTCATATTCACTTACAATTAAGATTAATATTTAAATAATCGTTAATATCGATGGCTCCTACGTAAACCATCGTATCTGGAAAAATTACGGTATTCACTGTTTTAGCGCTGTTACCTAGATAGCTTTACTACCAAACCCGTCTAATTGAAAAGTGAATAAACGAAAAAAAACTTCTTTTACTAACTTCTAAATAAACAGTAAATAGATAACGAAACGATCAAAAAGTTTGTATCGCTATTTATTCACATACGATAGTTTACTTAAGAGCCATCGATATAGTACAAAACTCTCGTCAAATATTATTAGCAAATAAAGCAATAAGGGGTGAAAATAAATTGGTATAAGTCACATTTAAGTATGAAAATGGCTTGTTTGTTATTTAGTCATGCATAAATCAGAATATAAAAGATATCCGTCTGTTTGGAATCTGTGACCGGTGTTTTCGGACCGCGGATCAAAGTATCGGATGCCTATTGAGCGTCTCTCGTAGAGATGTATTTCGTAACGTGTTAGAATCGATTTCAAAAATGTAACAATCGATATGTAAAATCGGTGTGGTTTTCTGTTTTCGAATTTTTATTTAAAATTTTGTACGACTTTTTTTATAGAGCTAGTAAATCAATATAAATTTCATTTATATACCATATGTTTTACTTATTACATTAATGGAGTACTTTAGTACTCTATTAATATAATATAAGTTTATAGTTGTATATATTATAGTTATTTTGACCAAATCCTTAAGTCTTAAAGATAAGACCCATAATCGATAAATTAATTTCCCCTTTAACAATCGATTTCTCGTATTGCCTACTCTTCGAGTTATAACTTGTGTAAGTCAAGCTCTATGTGTTCGCCGTCTGGCGCCCTTAAATTCACCCTCTATTTGATCCCGAATGTACCTTTTGGGATAAGTCACAAGTTAAACTTGTAATTTGAATATTAACTTGGTTCTATTTTATATTTCTTATATAGTAAAGAAAACTTCAACACGTAATTTTATCCTCATATTATTATGGAATAAAAAGTAGCTTATAGGTCTGAAAAGTAGGGTAGCTTCCAATTAGCGAAAAAAAATTGAATCATTAGTTCCTAAAATAAGCGCGTTAATCGTTAATCTTAGGAACTACTGGTTCGAACTGAAAAATTCTTTGAGAGTTGGATAGCCTACCTATCGAGGAAGGCTATAGGCTATAGATTATCATGCTTTGATCAAAAGAAGCGGAAGAGTAATGAAAAGTGTTCCAAGAACGGGAAAAATTTATTGCGTAAGCTGTGTAAACGGTTAAAGTTATACAACATAAATACATGACGAAATTGTTCCTCTTAAAAATTCAAAAATATATGTTATAAAACAAAGTCCCCAGTCATATATGGAGTTTGTTGACCCTGACAAGGTTATAGGCTACTTTCTATCCCGAGAAAATATATATCGGGACTTTTATCCCGGAAAACTCCTACACGCGGGCGAAGCCGCGAGCAAAGCTAGTAAATGATAAATATGGATTTTCTATTGTCAAAATATATGCCTATGATTGCTCATTTTGAGAGGTGAGGGTTGTATGTCGTGTATAATAAGTGCCATCTAAACAAAATCCTATTATATTTTATCTATTGCTTACCTGTCGTGATTACGCGTGGTTAAAATTTGTTTATGGGGTTATTCACCTGTCCTTCAATATATCGGTTATTTCAAAGATAAACAAGTAACAATAAATTAATGTTAATTATATCGCAATTCGCGAAAATTATTATGGACGTAGAGAGTGTCATTATAACGTAATTTTAGACAGATATAATTGTATAAATTTTATTTATTTGTTAAGACATCGTTTTTGATAATATATTCTTAAAATAAATTTCGAAATTTTATCTCAACCAAATAAATGAACTAATTTAATAATCTCTGTAGAGGCTGCGTCAAAGGTCAAGTATTTCAATTTCTACTTTAATTAAACTAACATGTGAGACGGACCCCTCTCAAGAAATGCATTCTTAAAAGTTTGCGTACACAAAGTTTTACGACGCGACAAGATTTTTCTAACTAATCGAATTCTTAGGCAAAATATAGAACAATACTTTTGAAACTTTTTTTTCATCAAATTCTTGGACAGAATAACAAACAATGTTTGTCAAACTTTGTAGGGGAATCTATACTCTGTTTTGTATTAGGTATTTTTACCCTGACAGTGCAACATACGTACCTAATTTACTCCATTAAAATGAATTAAGGGCGGAGAAAGAAGAGTATTTTTTTAAACTAAGTTTTCATATACATTAACTCTTATAATGATTCAGATGGGTCAGCACATATTAATTAACAATATAATCATCCTTATCAAACATCTGTTTGTCATTGAATCTGCCCGCATATTAGTGATTGATTCAATCAGATCTACCACTAGTAAACAGAATGTATACATTATTGCTATAATACTAAGGTATAATTCGGAACAACGATGTACGATGCTGTTTGACTTCAGAAATGAACTACTACTAAAGACGGATTATCACATGTAAGATGTCCATCTCTGTTCGTTCTATACAAGCACGGGAAAGTGACCCTTCTGCACCTGATGGTAAAGGGAGTGGAGTGTACCTAATGTCGAATGATTAGAGATGATTATCCCTCGCCAGTCGATACAATCATACGGGCCTGTTTGAAACCGAATACACATAAGCTGATGCCGGAATAAGACACATTTGCGTAAGCCATTGATCGTGTTAATCGAATATATATAGGCTGATGCCTAAACACCATACATTTACGTATGCTACTATGCGTTTTACACCTTATGTATGTACGGTGCTCATACAAATATCCTGCCACCAGGATTAAGAGAACCCTACATTAAGTGTCTTTAACACAGAAGCGCAGTAATAAAAATGAAAAATTACTATTCGTTTTCCGGTAGTTTATAAAATACGTATGAAAAATACTTCCATTGTAATAAGTTTGGTTACACACCACACACTTACGCATTTTATTCCCGAAGAGGTCGACAGGAGAGCACTAGTGCATCCACTTTCCGCCGCATGTATTCCGTCCCATGATATGTTAGAAAGCGAGCCTATCACCCATATTGAGCACAAATTCCAGACTCCGGGCTGATACTCAGTAGAAAACCCAATGTCACTTTGCCCGACCCAGGAATCGAAACCCAGACCTAGTACTGTAGACCTACCTTAATACAACTACGCTACTGGGGCAATTTTACAAGCTAACATGTTATCTATTTAATCGGTATGCACGAACTTGCAAACGTAAGCTACAAAATTCTTGATGAAAGTAATTTTGTCTTTATCGTGCTAAATTGTTAACAGTCTAGCATGGGTTACGTGACCGCACAACAGCTAAATTGCTTTATTTGCTGAAAGTACAGTCAACTACAAAAGCAGATAAACAAATTCAAATTTTCAAATCGCCTATGCAGTTTTGTGTCCATATCAATAATCGTTTTTTCTTAATGCGATGATTTAGTGAGTTGATTAAATGTGATGTAACATAAAAATAAAATAATATTTCAATTGAAGTTAATATGTAGAAACGCTTTCAGGTTTTAAATTTGTTCAGTTACTTTTATGGTTGACTGTACATACATACATAGATATATACACACATGTATGTACGCATGCTGTAAGTTTGTGACTTTGTTCTAACATAAAAACCTTGTCAAAGGTTTTCATAAGTAGTGTCGGCTTTATAATACAAAAATGGATTATTGTACATTTAGAAATATTTGTCATTATTTTTAGTAATACGTCCGTCATATTACCAAAAAAAAGTATCTTTTTATAACTAAGATACAAAATATTTTTGACTAATCCAAGAGCTTACAAAAGTCGGTTAGTTTTGTAAGAAGCCAATACGTTGAGTCAACATTCTGATATAATAATTATGGTAAATCATTCTGCTGGTGGTAAGATATATATCGACAATTGAAAAGCTAATTGACTTAAACGACATTTTTATTCGAAAATTTTCACTATATAGGTTAAAAAAAAAAACAAAAAAAAATGTGCTGATTTTAAATATGTATCAAACTTAGTGAAAAAATGTCGCTACAGTCAAGTAGACTTTCAACCGTCGAATATCGAAAATTGAAAGCTAAGTAACAATTTTTTTTAAAAAAAATTAACTATATAGGTTAAAAGAAAAACATGGAAAAAAATGCTGATTTTAATAAAATGTGAATTTCAACCACCGGTCGCAAAAAAATATCGCTTAACTCAATTAGACTTTCAACCACCGGTCGCAAAAAAATGTCGCTTAACTCAATTAGACTTTCAACCACCGGTCGCAAAAAAATGTCGCTTAACTCAATTAGACTTTCAACCACCGGTCGCAAAAAAATGTCGCTTAACTCAAGTAGACTTTCAACCACCGGTCGCAAAAAAATGTCGTTTAACTCAATTAGACTTTCAACCACCGGTCGCAAAAAAATGTCGCTTAACTCAATTAGACTTTCAACCGTCGAATATCGACAATTGAAAGCTAATTGACTTAAGCAACATTTTTTTCAAAAATTTTAACTATATAGGTTAAAAAAAACATAGAAAAAAGTGCTGATTTTAAAAAAATGTCGCTTAACTCAATTAGACTTTCAACCGTTGATATGATTGGCGCAAATTGACTTAAACATACTTATGATTCAATTAGGACTCTTATATCAATCTGTATAAGATAAAAAAGCAAAAAAATTTACTTACCAGAAGATCCATTGATGTCCATGGCCTTGAGATTCCTTCCCTTTATGACGGTGACGGTGAGTCGACCTGCAGTCGGCAGGTAGCACAGGGAGAGCATCAGCTCGCCGAGATCTTTCTTCTCCTAGTAACAATAATATTTATTTATGTAACACTTCATATACAGAGAAGTATATAGGCGGACTTAATGCCAAAGGCATTTTCTACCAGTCGACCTTAGGTGCTGCAGAGGTAAACAAGTTAGGTGCATTTGTGAATTAAGAAATGACTACAATAAAACGAATTTCCAGATTTGTTTACCGGTTTTTATATTTTAATTTTCTTATGACTTTCCGAAGACTGCAGCCTTCACGGTTACGGAGGGGACTGAGCTGTATGTCGTCCGAATAGTCAACATTGCAATATCTACCTACGTTTTACAATTACACAAAAATTTAATAATTTGCTAAAGTCGTTCCGTTCTTCGCAAAATGAGCTCATAGTTTTAAAGTCTTGAAAGATTTATATTGCTAACTTAATAAAATACTTAATACTAAGACAACACATAACCTAGACCTCGAGTCGTAAAATTTTGCACACAAGTTCTATTTGATTAAATACTAAGTAAGAAATTTTGATAATTATATCAAGGGGACAAATATCATCGGACATTTACTGAATTAGATACAATTATACCATTAAAATGTCAAGTGAATACCACGACATTTAGACTTCAAAATATATTTCGGATATTATTAGTTATTAATTAATTTTGACCGTTCAAGAACTTGTCTGGAATTCTAATCTTGTTAAGATTAACCTAAATACCAAGTTATCTAAGAGAAGATTTTGCAACTGATTGGTAATTTAATTGTTTCTTATAATTCATTTCTATTTAGCCTAAATTGTAAAGATAAAGGTAGTCTTTGCTAACAATCACAAAATATTTATCCTCAATATACAGTATAACGCAAAAATGTTTGTTTAAAATTCTTCATATTTACACCTTAAAACATATTCGGAATTAAAATCAAATCCACATTGTTTAACAGACGTTCGTGACAGGTTCCCTAGGGACCCACTTTGTTCCATTAAACGCAGGATAGCTCCAGGCCGTTATCACGTGACAAGGCCCCAGATGTCCCTGAAATCTGGTACGAATGGAAATTCTAAGAGCAAAGTAACGTTGCGTTTGACTAATGAGAGCTCTTACTTTAATGAAGTTGCAGCTTTTTGATTGATAGAATTGTAATCTTAATACATTGTTATTATGAACCATTTTTATTTGTTTTAACGTATTGCCTAATATGAAATCATTATTAGCCACAAAATGTCAAATAAACATAGTCCTCTTCTAAAATTTTCAGATCAAACAGTCACAAAATTATCAATCTAATTCTTATACGACTATTTTATTCTTTATACGTAAGTACACGGCAAAGTGACCCCACAGAAACTGACGGTAAATGATATGGGGTCCAATAGAATGTCGACTGTCAAGAGATTATTGCCTCTCGACAGTTAACACCATCACTCCGGCCTAATGGAACCGGGTGTACACAGGCTGATCCCGGAACGCACACATACGTGGGCCACTGTGGCGGGTTTTACCTTGTACCTTGCACCGCACGGTGGTCGCTATTTGGGCGGATATAAAATATATTCTATTACCAGCAATATGCCGACTAAGGTCAAGATTTCTATTCTCAAAAGAGTAAAATTTAGAAATTTTTTTAACACAACTTAATCAGGACTGAATCTCTTATTGAGCGTGGACACTACGCAGATATCTCGTTATAATTATATCTCTTTATTTTTCATATTATTGAACCTTATTGCCAAATGTGACATATTAATTCGAAAATAAGTATTCTTTATCACATTTTATTGTCCTTCCTTAGATATGATTTAGACTATGCTATGCTATCTCACCTGTGGTGCAGCGAGTATGTTCATGGTGTACTCGATCTCTTGATGCAAGTCGGCCGACTCCAGTAGACCTTTCAACACGACGTGTCCGATCAGATCGTGACGACTGAACCGATCGAAATCGTACACCGAGAACTGCAGATAGCGCTGGCGAAGTTCTTCGTAGGGGACACTGAAGGAAAAAAATGGTATTTAAAAAACACTAGCTTTTACCCGCGGCATTGCCCGCGTGATTTTTTTTCCAGAATTAAAGTCCTCATCAGGCGTTATCCTCGAGGGAATAGACAGATGCAACCAAAGCACCCACTTCTCACGACGTTTGTCCGATGATGTGGTTGTGGGCGAACCAATCACCATATCGGAATCAAATTCCAAATTACAATATCACTTTGCCCAACCCGGGATTCGAACTCAGGCAAGTGGTGACGCATCACGGACGCCATACAACTACTCCACCGAAGCAGTTATACCTCTATAACATTTGTGGAATGTTATAAATTTTACAACAGTAAATAATTGGTCATAAAACGTCAAGAAACTTTAGACAAGTCATAAATATTAAAACAAAACAGAAACATAAAACATTGTTCAAAACAAACAAGTTATTGATCAAATGTATTGAAAACTAATGTTTGCACAAAGTTCAATAAAACACGGAGTACTATTTCAAGGTATTTGAACTTCTGCGAAAACTTTCTACAAACGTCTACTTTGCATTCAAACGAAGCTTTTGTGTTATCCGGAAAGCTTTTAAGTGTAGGCGGATTCATTATAAAATTAAGGATTTCTGGCCTCTTAAGGATTTGTTTCTATTTGTAATTTAATAATACATTAACCGAATTATCACGCTTATATTCTCAAAGGTAGACAGGTATAATATTTATCCACTTATGCGAAAATAATTCAACACTTCGAAATTTACTTGTAATATATTATGGAATAAAATATTCTTATAATAGAAATCTTAATAATCTGAACCAAAATACTTTCCAATATTCATGTGAATCGTGAAACATTATTGACTTTAATAACGCGTTCTCAACTAAAATATTTCACATTTAATTAAGTACTTAATTAAATAAATTAATGCCAAGCCAGAATTACCCTACAAAATTATTGAATATGGAAGAATAAGTACCCGAAAACGGAATTTCTGAATATTATTAACAATGATATATTATTAGCTAAGGAATGTTAAACAATTGTTTCTTTATATTTCTAATAATTTATATTAAATCGATAGATCGATAGCTTAGTTGGGTGTGGAACGGACCGCCGAGACGAATGTCCGCGGGTTCAAAGCCCAAGGACACACACCTCTGACTTTTCTAAAATTATGTGTATATTCTTTGTGAATCATCGCTTACTTAACGGTGAAACAAAATATCGTGAGAAAACCTGCATACCTGAGATGTTCTCTATAGGAATTTTGAGAGGGTGTGAAGTCTGCCAATCCGCTCTAGGCTAGCGTGCTGTACTAATGCCTAATCTCTCTCAGTCATAGAGAGGGCCCGTGCCCAGCAGTGGGACAGTATATAATATAGGGCTGGTTTTATTATTTTATTATATGAGTCAGGTGTCTGAAATTTCCGTCTGATACGGTGATAGGCTCGCTCCCTATCCTATCATGAGACGAATTACGCACGGCACAAACTGGATGCACTAGTCGGGCCTCTGCCTATTTCTTCGGGCATAAAAGGCGTGAATATGTGATGTGACTGGATTTAAAAGTGAACTATTAAACTACATATTTTATATTTATCCGTTATAAAAAGTAGCCTATAGCACTCAGAAAGAGTATAGCTTCTTATTAGTGAAAAAAAAATCGGTTTAGTTTCCGAGATTAGCGCGTTCAAGCACTCTTAACCTTTATACATTAATATAGAAAATGCGGATTGCAGACCTAGAACTGAGCTAGTTAGTTGAACTTAACTTGCACAGGAAAGTTATTTTTTCATACTTGTGTGCTCACCACAAACTTTCATATTCTATGTGTAATTTTCTCGACCGTGCGCGCAAAGCTAATCTAATTAAAGTCAGTTTATGAACTGTAACCGACGTTAAGTTAGTATTTATTATTCGTTTATGTTGTTATCCTATAATTAATTATTATTAGACGCTAAAAAAATTTGCGATAAAAAACTTTAAAAATAATCGACAATTAATTCAATTTTTTGATACTGGCTCCATTGTTGACGGGCGATGATTTTGCCAAAGTATATTCGACAATCACTCTTACTAACCTAAATTAATTTCACATTGTAAGCAAGACGTTACGAAAAAGGCAAACTAAAATCTGACAATGATCAACTTTGCGATTGTCAGCTTAATGCCGAAGTAATAAAAATCTTGTTAGAAAGAAATTTGTAAGCGTATTTGTCTTCTAAGCAAAAGTTTTGCTAACAATTCGTATTATAGCAAAGAAATGTTAATTAATTGCTGATCAATGAAAATTCCGTATATTTTAGAGTTTATACTTTTCTTACACATAAGTTGATACGACGTATTAACGACTTTTTTATTTTGATAAATAATATTAATATTACAGGTCCTATATGTATTTTCTAAAATGTTAAAATAATAAACAACTTTTAAATATCATCAATCTTATAAAATACAATTTAATATTTTTACTTTGATATATGGACCTAATACCATTTAAAAAAACAAGACGTTTATCAAAAGCACAAACAAACAACCCACAATGGAAAAATGTTTCAAATAAAACTTTTCAACGGTTTAAAAAATTGCCATGTATTTTCCATATTATTTAATACATCATCATAATAACTCGATTACTTGTTTATTTGTTAGGATTGCAAGCGAAATTAAAAATTATACATGCAAATTTTACAAAGAAAAAATAGTACGGACTAATTTTACAGGTAAGCACAACATTATCTAATTAATATCTGAAGGTATGTACCTGATTTCTAGTGCGATCCTAGATCGGTAATAGGTATAGATATTTTTTCTCTATATTAACGTAAAATTTGCAATTTGTGCCCAATATGGCGATAGACTTGCACCCTGTCACATTATGGAAAAACACACGTAGCGACTACCGAATAGTGGGAGCGCTAGTTTTACCTCTGTCTACCCGTCTGTGTATAAAAAGTTTTGTATGATAATGCCTTATGCTTACGTGAATGTTAGGTATTAAAATTAAACTATTTATTCGTATTTTATCGCATCTAAAGCTAAGTCTTCGAAACGTCGGGAGAAAATTAAAATATAAAAATAGTTTAATTTTAATGTTTAAAGTTTGTATGTACATTGTACATGTACTAACCTGAATAAAAAGGTCTCGTTAAAGACTGGATTCAAGTTCTTGCGATGGACTTTGGTCTGGAATTTCTTCTTGCGATCGGGAAGAAGGAATACCTTGATGTAAGGATCACTGCTTCCAGTAACATCCTTGATGGGCAAGTCGCGGGCTTCGAAGATCTGTTGACAATAGACAAAAATATATACATTTGGCACCAATCAAATATATACAGTTACAGGTTTTGACATGTCCTTTTAAGTATATTATTGTTTATCTATACATATTATAAAACATAGTCTCCTTTTCTGTCTGTTTTTATGTTATCGATTTTCTCTGAATCTACTACGGATTTTTATGAAATTTGGTATGGAGATAGTTTAAGACCCTGGGTAGATCACAGGCTACTTTATATTCCGGGAAAATATATAGCAGGATTTTTATCCTGGAAAAGTCCTTCACACGGGCGTAGCCGCGACAAGGACATGTCCGTTTTGTAACATGAAACGCTTAATGAACTTCTACGAACCACTTCGTGACATTGCGCTCGTCACTCAACCAGTTCTTAAATTTACAAAGTGTGCTAGCTACAATGTCTTTGAAACTAGAACAGAGCAATGCTAGCACGAAGTTATTTGTTAGATATAGGTACCTACCAAGCTGAGCTTTAGCATACAAGAAACGTATCAATAGCTCAAAGAAATTTTAAAAAAGGTTAAGTTTAGAAACTGGCGTAAAATGAAAAGACAACTTGCTAAAGACTAAGACAACTTGAGCTTGAAAATTTACTAATCTTGCTACAAGCACACCTAATTGATATTGAATTGTGCTGTTCTAAAAAACCCTTGCAACATTCAATGGTTTGAAATACTTGGCATTTACAACGATACAAGATTTTCTAAACATCTTTTTTTTTTCCGAGGAAACGCGTCTCAAAATCGTAAATATTAATATCAAACCTAACATACATCATGAAAGAAAACACTCTTGAAAGTCAAAACACAAGAAATTATTCAAGAATGTTCCATAAGGGGCGTAATTAATGCTCCGATACGAAGGCCAAGTAAAAAGATAAAAACACATACGAGCGATGCAGCGGAGCGCGAAAAGCCATTTTGCGTTGATCGATATATTCATGAACATTCTTTTCCCATCCAGAAAGATCGATTTTAAACTAACGCTTCTAACTTGAATGTCGCTTACGATTCTAGAAATATTATAAAACTTGTTACAACGGAACAATATTGATACTTAAGGTTAATTTCAATCACAAATACCTTGATCAGACGAATCATTTCAACATAATACAGAATAATAAAAATATATGGCGGACAGAGTTTAATAAACGAATTGTGCCAGCCCTAAATCTGTCTTTCGCAGTAGTTGGTGATGATGCTGTCAACCATGTAATGCGAAATTCCTTCAAATAAACAAACATCGAAAGCAGAATTAGGTCATGGAAAGATTTGGAACGAATTTTAGACATGACGGATGAGCAGTAATAAAATGTCAACTCTTGATTATGAGCGATCACACACAAACCTAACCTGCTAGATGGCTTTGTTTATTCAAAGCCAAACTTCGGAAGCCGGACTGAATTTAAAAAGGTAATTTGTGTTGAAACTGCGGGACGAGAATTGGCTGTATTCCGATAATTTCTGAACGTTATAAATGGTTCTAGTGGTAGGGAGCATACAAATTAGCATGCAATGGAAAGTATTTATCATTGGCACGATTCTTTTTGAAGTGAAAATTGGTAGTATGCAAAGTAACTGAAATAATCCGACAAAGCTAAAGTCTATATACATATCTATCAACCATACTTTAAATGTAATTTGACTCGGTAAAATATTAAAGGATAAGATTTACAACAATAAAGATACGGGGAATCGCGGATCTTAGACAAAAAGATGTAAGGTTTTGCTCGCGGCTTCAACTGCGTGAAAAGTCCTTCTCGGCACAAAACAACCTAAAACACTAAAGCGCTCCATAGCATAATTTGCAGTCTGCATGATGCCAGCGCCATCTATTTAAATGATGTGATTAAAAAATCCTCTAATTGCCCATGGGAGCAAATTACAGGGATATAAAGTGGCCTATGAACACAGGCTACTTGGCTTACTTTACTTGGCACACGGCTAGACCATGTCTTCGTTTAACAAACGCGTGCCAAATTGTATCCAAATCTGTTCAATTGTTAACATCTTTTTACCCAAGTCTAACAAGCCTTGTGGCCTTCTAAAGCACCGGTTTGAGTTTTGTGTTGTGAGCTAGTCAGTTCCAAGAATTTTAGTAGATACCCTTTGGTACGAAATCTAGATTTCAGGCAAAGTCATAACTAGAACAATCTTAGGGCTTAATTGGAATCAATATAATAGAAGTCTTGAAATTGCAAACAATCGTTTCCAATTAAATTAAAGTATCAAAATTAAAAATACTTGAAGCCCTTTAGAATTTTATAAATCTAAATTTGACCTTACTGATAAAGCCAAAATGTATTCAGCAAACCCGTAAGTGACTCTCAACCTCATACTGAAAATCAATTAATCCCAAACACCCACGTGTTTACGAATAAATAATGAAAAGGCGGAATTCTTTTATCCCAATTTTCACCCGGTTTTTGGCATGAATAGGTATATCCGACGGATCAATCTGGGTAAAACAGGGCATCGTCCGAATAATAGGCTCACCCCGATTGACTTAAGCCTCAAAATTTAATAATTCTTGGACCAGGTGCCGTAAATTTGTATGGATGAACGCTCTATGATCCTTTTGCTGACTAATTGTATTTATTAAGTACCAAACATCTGCGTGTTACAAACAATTGAGTTGAAACAAATGAATTTGATATTAATTTCTCCATCTGTTTTACAAAGAATGCCGCTTTGAGAAATTAAATAAATAAAATGCAGTTTACAGATTAAATGTTCGTCGAATTATTTTAGACGCATTAATATTAATTATTCATAACTGACTAAGTGATATATCGAAAGCCTACAATTTTGCACATGACTTATTATGTAAGGTGAATGAATCGCTTCTAGCAGATCTTCGGCCACAGGACCAATTTCAACGGGAATTAACCAGGTACGCAGGAGATATTATAGTGCACAATGTGTACGCAATACATAAGTGCACTCTATGTTCCTTCTTTCTTCTCGTAGTCCTTTGAGAAAGCAATCTGACATGAACGGAGAGAAATGAGGCGCAGGATCAACTGCTTTACATGCTTTTCGAGGCATGGGGTATCACACCACCAACTTCCTAACTCCAAGCTGCGACTGAGTAAATTTTAAAATGGAAAAACTCAGTCACTATTATTTTTAGCCCAACCCAGGATTCGAAGCCAGGACCTCGTATACGCATTACAACGACGACACCGAGGCAATCAAACGTACTCTAAAAATATTTAGGAATTCATTTCCTTGAGTGCTATTGGACACACGGCTAGTCCCCATAAAGTTACAGACCTATAACATTGCTCAACAGTAGATCTAAACCTTTACTAATGAAATCGCACAAGTAAACACAAGTATTTTAAAGTAGTTTGCAAAATGAATCCAACGAAAGGTCAGAGAACGATTAACGTGCTTCCAAGGTTGCACTAAATTAATAACGCAATTACACCCACGTAGCTGTTTTAATAACATTATTGTTAATGCTGTAGCATGTAAGCCGATAAAACTTTATGAAAATGTAAGCGCATTGACTTCTAAAGGTGCATACGCACTAGCCTCTGCAGCGATGAGGCACGCACTCATGATTCTATTACACACACATCACGCCTCTAAGTCCAAAGGGATAGGTAGAGGTGCAATTAGAGCACCTACTTTTCGCCAAGTGTCTTCCGTATCATGATGCGATAGGAGGCGAGCCTATCGCCATATCGATCACAAATTCCAGTGCTGCTACTAAGCAGAAAACTCCAATATCATTTTGCACGACCTATATTCGAACCGAGTGCTGGCGTACCGCACATGCAAGACAACTACGCTTCGTTATTTCTTTCTTATACGGCCGTAGTAGTGACCACACTGCACCTGCTTGTAAGCGCAGTGGGATCCGGATAGTGAAGACTAACGAGAGATGATTATCCCTCGCCAGTCGATACAATTATGCCGGCCTATTTAAAACTGGATATGCACAGGCATTCCGAAATGCAGCGTACATACGTGGGCCACTATAGCAGATTTGGCAATTTGTATACTATAATCGGTATCCGGGTGGAAATAAATATCCTACCAGCAAATTCCTTGTCCAAGACAAAAGGAATACCAAAAAGTCTATAACGTTTCTTCGTTTATTTCTAACACACATCCAATTATCTTCGCAAACTTTCGCAATTAATACACTAACAAGTAAAAGATATTTGATACGATAAAGGCTTTATAGCCGAATATAATATATAGTCGACTAGTGGCGAAAGAACCCATCCAAAAAGAGCCCGATACAACGTATAATTAAGACTTTCCCGCCCTCACACCCACCACTACAACTCCTGTAAGCCAGGATCAGCAGTGGCATGCATTTTATGGCACCCAGCAGTGAAGCTCGGCCAGTCAACATATTATAGGTTGTTATTATTATTTTTTTGTTTTGAATGACGAGACGAGCTTGCCGTTCGCCTGATAGTAAACAATACGACCGCCCATAAATAGTAGAAACACCATCCAACATCTTGAATAACATAGTATTCTTTGGTACTCCACTGCGCTCGACATCCTGAGACATAAGATGTTAAGTCTCATTATGTCCAGTAATTACATTAGTTACAATGTCCTTCAAACCGGAACACAACAGTGACTACACACTGTTGCTTGACAGCCGCAATAGTCATTGCGGTGGTACCTACCCAGGCGAACTCTCACATATAAGAGACCTACCACCAGTGAGATGCTAATATATGCATAGATGCGGTCTGCCTATCATTATAATGATAATAAGACTATCCATAAGTTAATAAAAGGAAACCGGCGAAAATATCTAAATGGACCCTCCGCCACTAACCTACACCCTCCAACCAGCCAAATTTTATTCATCAAACGCAATATCAATATAAAACTTCTCGACCCATAATTTGTTTATATAATTCATCGATTCAGTCTTTATTTCGAACATGGTATTGCACTTTGATAAGTCAATAAGAGGGGAAAAGTACTAACAAAACCTATAAAGATAAAAATGTCTGGCTTGTTTGTCCTACGGTCTGGTGCCTACTGAGAGTTTCTTTTATTTTCGTTTATATTGTAAGCTCGTATGTATTTTTTACATGAATAAGACGCGGAGGTCAGAGTCAATGCCATCGAACTTTAAATTAAAAGGCGATATATTGCACTGTATCTTGAAATAGGAGATCGTGCCGATAGCATTTCTGAAAGTTTTTATTTGACTTACGTCCGAAGTTGATTGCTGATGGTAGGATATGTTTTATATCCGCTCGGATAGTGACCACCGTACAAGCTGTTAAAACCCGTTATAGTGGCCCACCTAAGTGTGTCGCAGTCCGGGATCCGCCTGTGTATATCCAGTTCCAACAGGTCTGCATAATTGTGTCGACTGTTGAGGAGTAATCATTTCTCGTCAGTCAACATTCTATTGGATCACACTCGACTTACCGTCAGGTGCAATGGATCACTTGGCCGTGCCCGTATTAAAAATATTAAAAAGTACTCTTATTCCTTACGCGTAAGGTATTCATCATATTGTACTGATAAAATGTCTGCTAATAAAAAAACGCTCTGCAAATAAAATTAATCAGAAAGTACACGACTAGTTCAAAACTCTTATATTTAAAAACTTATATCGAATAGGTAGTCAAACATCTGTCAACAAAGTCCTAGAGAGCTGTTTAATTAATAACTCCAGGTATCGAAGTAAACTAAGCCGCAATATGAAGGAAGTTTCAAACATTAAGTCCATGAAACGGTACGTGGAAAATCCTTTACCTCGCAAACTTCAAACACATACTACAGCGATTATGAACATTCAATTTAATACGAAACCAATATAATAATATTAATAATATTAGCTCCGTATTATATACTGTCCCACTGCTGGGCACGGGCTTCCTCAACTGCTAAGAGGGATTAGGCCTTAGTCTACCACGCTGGCCTACCTCGTGAGAAAACCTGCATATTTGAGAAATTCTCTATAGAAATTTTGAGGGTGTGTCAAGTATACCAATCCACACTAGACCAGCGTGGTGAATTAAGGCGTAATCCTACTCAGTAATAGAGGAGGCCCGTGCCTCGTTTAGCCGTGTATACAAATATATGGCTGATATACCATATATATGATATATGATCACCAGTTACTAGCAGAATTACCAGCGTTTTGCTCCTTGGAGCAAAGCATATTACTGAGCTGAGGCCTGATTGCGGCTGCAATATCTCACAAATGGATACGTACTTGTCTATTATCTATGTATATATTAAGTAATACTGTGTCTTAATTGAAGCCTAAATATACTTTTCATCTATCTATATAACAATTATATTTATTTATAAAAAAAATAATAATATCACACCCATACCACCAATCCACTAACTCCAATGAAACTCGAACACCGCATGAAGTTCAACAACCCGGTAACATCTTAATTATGATCACGTGACATCAACCTTGATAGGCAAGGGTTCACAATCCCGAACGAGTTACGTTTTACGGCATATGTTTAGACAAGACGATTAATGTCGATTAAATTAGGGTCTACGTGAATATTACGGTTGTAATTTTCAAGGTTGAATAGTAAAATGAAGACTAGGGTAGTAGAAGTGGCCATGTTTTTCACTAATCAGGAATATTGTTTGCATCAGCCTCGTAAAGTTGGGGATAATATGCTATACACTGGTATTACACTGACCATGATAGTGCTAAAATATCCTTAATAATAAAGGAAGGTGCTAACAAGCCTATACTAAAAAGACCATATAAAAATCCCTTACATACTGTACGGAAGTTACTAGCGATCCCTACAGTAAAATATACTGCGACACATCCCCTTAATACTGCATTGGAAAGCAGCACACCATAAATTTACATAAGAACTCAGTAGAATTGATAGCGCTATCAGAGTATTTACTTCCCATGTGCTATTAAATCAACTTAATAACTTCGACATCTACAATCAGCCTTAGTTCGGTTGGCTTGGCGAATTTTTACGCTTTATCTATATCCTGTGATACAACCCCCGCCCCATTAACCACCAACGTACTCCATGTAATTTTGTGCCTTTGGACAACTTCAAAATATATGTGAAAATTTTCCCCTATATAGAATTCCTCACGATGTTTTCGGTCGTTGCAGCACGGGATAAATAAATCAAATAACTTTGAACTTAAGCCTAAGGTCTTACCTTCACCACCAGTGCCTCCACCTCCTGGTCGTAGCGCAGAGCGAAGTGCAGCTTCCCGCAAAACTCCAGCTCAGCACTGTCAGTAGATGATTGTCGGACCAGCTCGTTCTTGTACAGTTCCGGCTGTGAAAAAATTGTTTACATAGTATATTTTCGACATATAACTTTATTCTAAAGGTTCGGAAGAAAACGGAGCGATGTTGGATTTTCACGCTATGGCATAGAAAGTAAAAAAAAAGTTTTATGGTAGTGTGTGATCCGCTATTGAAAAGCCACAATGACGAAGGCTTTGATAATCAATAAGTAAAGGAATGGGTGTGGTACAACACCAAGAAGTTTAATAGAGTTTTTGAAGAGATAATTCTCCGTATAAGTGGTAAACCAAACTTTGATATTATAAACCTATGCTTAGGAAGCAGGAGCCCATCAGATAAAAATATCTAATTCAATTGGCAAGTGAGGCATTTAAAAGCCGATTCTGATCCGATGCCACTTCTCGTAACATAATCATATCCAAATAATTAAAAAAACACATTACATTAATTCTTAAATCTAACAATATTTAAGTCTACGCAGTTAAAATTCATAACCCTAATTCTCCCAGAAATTAAGCAACATAGTTAATCTATAGTAAACTCCAGGTAGATATCAAAGCTGATCTAGTACTACAAATTCAGATCTCCAACACAGAAACTAATCAAGTATTAAGCAGCGCACTCTAATTAGACGCAAACGGAGCTAATATGAATTTTGCTCTTTGAAACCTATTCGAACTAATCAGAACTGTACTACAGATTGAAAATTTTAATTTAGTTAATTATTTTTCCTAATGTGAGCAGGCTAAACATAATTTTGAATGCGTCTAAACGGAACGATGTGGCAATGCGGTGCAGAGCGAAACTCGAGCACTATTCCATTGCTATGCAAGATCATTACTTCACTGTCGTCAATATTAATTGTCTTCTTGAAGTTATTTTGTACGTGTTGCTAATGGTTTCTAAGACAAAAAGAGTGGTAGGAGACGCACAGGACGAGTAAGGTGAATGACGTGACAAGCCAGCTGCCCGCCTGATAGTAAGCAAGTCCATAAATTTAGAACTTTGAACTGCACTGCAATCGTCACCCTAAGACATAAGGTTTTAAGTCTTATAATTAATAACAATGGCTGCAATGTTCTTTAAACCGAAACACAACAGTGACTTAGCGGTAAAAAATGTATTTCTTTTTACCCAAACCGACTCTAGGGTACAAGAACTTGTCCGTTAGGAACTTAGGGCGATAATGATTAACGTAAAACTCTGATTAATGCATTAATGTCATCAGATTTTCAGGTATTGTTTTTTTCAAATTTATCTAATTATAACTGTAATTATATTCTATATACAGGATACTGTAAAACTATCGTAATTCCTTATTAACATTGATCACAAACCTGTCAATTTACATTTTTGATCTCATTTACTTTTACGAGGCCTGATGGCGGTAAAAATGTAATTTAAATTTAAACCTGACTCCAACACTTCGTGACCTTAAAATTTAACGAGTGACAATAAAAGAGAATTCGGTTCACCTGTTTTGATTTTCAGTTTACATTTCGTTTTATTAGCAGTAATAATAGCTTCTACCTTTATTGCGAAAATGTGTTGTTATTTTATTAGCAGCTATTATTGTTTTGGCGGCGATAGCCTAGTTGGGTGTGGAATGGACTGCCGAGACGAATGTCTGCAGGTTCAAATCCCAAGGGCACAAACCTTTGATTTTCTAAAATGATGTATGTATTCTTTGTGAATTATTGCTCGCTTTAGCGGTTAAGGAAACCTGCATACTTAAGGAGCAATATATAGGATTTTTGAGGGTGTGTAAAGTCTACCAATCCGCACTAGGCCAGCGCGGTGGACTAAGACCTAATCTCTCTCAGTAGTGGAGGAGGCGCATACCCAACAGTGAGATAGTATAAAATACAAGGCAGATAATATTGTTTTGGCCTGAAGAAAAAATGTCTTGGTATTTGCCAATGGCGCAGTTGACTTGTTAATGTAAAATATATAAAGGGTGAACGACAATCTTTTCCTGTATATATTTTCTTGGACTAAAATTAATACTTACCCGAGAATTAGAGGCTTTGCATCTATTCACAACTTAAACTCTGTACCCCAGATGCCATAAAATTCATGCAGCACTTAATAGACCTCGTTAAATTTGCAAATATAATATTATGTGAACAACTTCACCAAATCTCACGTTTATATAAATAGAAAAATATTTCTTAAACATGTTCCTGGATGTATTATATTAATATTCTTATAACATAAGACTGTATTCCATAATTCTCGCCAGTAATAACATGATATTAAAGTAATCAAAAAACCTTCAATTTATTTAATGAAACAAGCATTTCTATAAGATAGAAAACATGTATCGCCCACATTAAACAAAGCTAGTTTCCGAGACTAGTAAAATTACTAAAGGCTTTTTACAAAATATATCTTATGATTTATGAGCTATAAATTATCATGTTTCAAGGTTTAACACAAAGATGGCCAAATATTTAATTTTGGATATTAAATATTAACAATACATATCTTTGATGTTCAGGAAAATTGTTAGATTAAAGCTCTGGATCTAAGAAGCCTGTAAAATTTTCTATGTCAAAGATTATGAAACAAATATTTCCTTTTTAATAATAAATATTTTATTTAACTAGTTTTTAGATTTTATAGCGATTTTTCCGCGGTTTCTGGACTGGGGTGTTAGTCGTCCGAAAAGTCTAAGTAACAATATACAATACATTTTACAATTATCGTTTTTTTTTTTTATTTTAGCTGTCGACGGTCAGATTTAAGCCGAATGAACTCAGTCTCTTAAAAACATTACAGAAGAGACAATTAAAAATAAAAAACCTGCCATAAAACCCGAAAACTAGTTCGATACATTGAAATCCGTTCAGTATTTACGTCTAATAAACATCTAGTAACAACTTCACTAAATTTTACATTTTAACAACTCTTTAAATGATTTTCATTTAAAATGAATTAAGCCGTTGAGGAAATATTCTACAAGGGCGACATGGCGGACAAAGTAAAAAAAAAAAAAAGTAAGACAAGTCTTGCCTCCAGCATGAAGTCCTAAAAGTATTTACGCAGGTAGAATTCATTCGAGAGCGAATATGACATAGGTATTCCTAAAAACGTTTTATGACAAACCATTTGCATGAATACCTTTGCGTAGGTGTCTTGACACCTGTAAACGTAACATATAGGATCAAAAGAATATTTCTTTTATTGTATTCTCACTTTTCAAATCATATAATTTTGTATTTAATATTATGTCTTGATAGAGCTCATAATTTATTAAAATATACAACACTATTTTAGTATATTACAAACCCGAAATTAGTTTGTTGAGAATCAGTAACTCATTCCATTGCATTAATTTTTAACATATTATACATATATTATCTCAAAAACATAATGAAATTTAGTCAAACAGGTTATCTTTTGTATTAATAAAAATTCGACGCATGTCGGTCGCTCCCTGATACCTACTACTACAGCTGACCGTTACAAGCATACCCTTCCCCAACCCGCGGCCCCGCACATGTCCCGCTCGTTCTTAGCGGCGGCGCGGGCGGTGTACTTGATCTATCAATTCCGCGTGAGTTTTCATTGTTATCATTATTTTTGTATTTTTTATGTGATCATTTACAACAAAATCTAATTTGGGTATTTAGTTTTTGTTTACGTAGGTACTGATAAATTACATGCTTTGTTATTTTCTAAGTTTATAAGGATTATTTTCGAACAGTCCCTAACCATGGGACCAAAAAACCTCCGTTGGTATTTGATTTATTAAAGTCACGTGTCTCTATCAAAAGTAAATAGAATCAAAACACTATCATCTACCCGTCATTGCACAGGGTCAATCTGTTTGCGCGTGTTTTGTAAAGATATTAGTCACATTTGCATTTGAAAATTTGAAGATATTTCTAGAAATTAGTAGTCCTTGCCCGTGGTTCCCTCGTTAATGTTGTTTTTCGAAATGATGGTACCATAGAATACTCTGAAAAATCCTTACCAAATAATTGAAAAAAAAATCAAAATAAAACATTACTTTTATTTATCTGTTTATATTTAATTGTTACATTTTACTTTTTTCAGGTGGAAATTACACTGCCTCCATACTTTACAACAGGAAACAAAACTTGCTATTAAAGGAAGGCTTGATAGAATTTTATATCTTAAGCTGTCGGAAAAGCGAGGAAAATTCATAAGGAAATGTCTCGTTATGAAATTCTTTTCAGTAACTGAATATTCCGTTTCTCATTTTCATGACAAGGAAAAGCTTGTAGCTTCTTTTAAGATTATTTACAAAACATTTCGGTCGACTGATTCCATATCTACTTTACAAGATGTAGTTTTTCAATTAAATAGAGAAATATATCTAAGACCTCAAATGACGTTGATTTAGCCGAAGTGACTATCTACGATGTCTGAATTATATAATAGCAATAAATGATAATATAAAAAAAAAATATGTTCATCATTTTATAATATCAAATTTCAAAGATTTCCGAAATATTTTTAACATATTTCACTGTCACAATTTTCTTATCCGCATAAGAATATACGTCCATAGATAAGGAAAGCACAGTCTATTCTATTCGAACAACATTTAAATTCAGAATAGAATGTTTTTGACAGCGTCATTGATGTCAACGTGTCGAAATCAGTTGCGTAATGAAGGTCCCATTTTAGCTCGCGCGAGGCGTTTCGGAAATCGGGTGGAAATGACGACTGTCTGCTACATGCAAGCGTTGACGCTACAATGTATTGTCACGGTCAATGTCAGAGAAGTGTAGTTAAAACGAGAATGTTCTAGATTTTTAAAAATAGTGATAGTTTTGTTTGAATATTCTCGTAAGATCGAAAAAATATATCATTGTCTTAAATTCTTTTTTAAACATGTAACACTTTAACTCGCTAAAATTAAAAGCAAGAAGTACCTAATAAGGGCAAAAAAAATCAAAAGAGTCTAGAGTCTAACTAATTACTTAACATTTAGATCGAAATATTCTACTATAAAACTTGAAAAATGCATCCAAAACTAAATTTATAACAGCGAAAATATTTTACAAATTCATTCATTTACTTATAGGATAACCAGCAATTGTTACAATATTATGAAAATAACAATAAGTCCCAAAATATATTTATAAGTAACACCTTTAAGATGAATTCAAATCCAGTGCTTTGATTACAACTCGTATAAAACTGACAAACGAAAAAACGCTTCTTCAAAAAACATCTGTTTTACTAATTAAAACTTTCAAAACCCAGAAACTGTATAAAGACTGTTAATTAGAAATCTCAACTCTAAACATAAAGATCGTAAAGATCTGATTCAAACGGCACTCGTCGTGTACACTTTAATTAAGATAAAAAAAATGTAACCGAAAATGTTCTGAACACACAGAACAAAGGCTGTAATTAAAAAGCCGTTCACGCCAAAACAGACTGTTTTTACAGTGAATCTTTGATTTCAACTATTTAGTTCAGTGTTTGCTGATATTTTGCAGTCCCTTGTCGGGTATAATCTATACTTATACTACAGTGGTGATAGATCTCTCATATGTGAGAGTCCGCCTGGGTAGGTACTGCCACAATGTATATTTCTGCCGCCAAGCAGCAGTGTATAATCACTGTTGTGTTCCGGTTTGAAGGACATTGTAACCAAAGTAACTATTGAACATAATAAGACAACAATAGCAACTGAGTATTGTACACAAATGTGTGCGCACCACTCAATTGCACTCTCATAGTCCGTTGAGGCGATAATCCGATATACTGGAGAGAAATACTACAACGTACTCATACCGCGTATGCATTACAACAATCCCACTGAGGCTGTCGAATCAAAATTAGTAATTGTATATAGTCACCTTAGATAATTGTAGATAGGTCGGTAAGCAACGGCTTAGATATGCTGTCATTGTTTAAGTCCATCGGCAGCAAGAGCCACTGCCCACCAGACAGACCGCTTGTTCATTTGTCTATTAAAGCAATTAAGAAGACAGACTGTACCTGACTGAACTCACCTTAATAAGTCCAATGGAAGAATCAGCGCGCTCCAGGCTGCAGATGCTGAACTGGATGGAAGGCAGCTCCAGGCGGTGGGAGAGCTGACGCTGGAATGTCTGGTGGCGCGTCGGCACGATCGGCAGCGTGGTCTGGCGAAGAACCTGCGGGGCCAGTAAGGTAATCAAAAAGCGATATTATTGTGAAGACAAAAGGTTCATTTCTTAAACTATGATATAATTAATAGACTTGTATTATGTTTGTAGAATCTTGTATTCTCTGTCTCTTTTTTTTAAACACTATGTGTATCTTTAACAGTAAAACTAGATGCTACGGAAAAAACGTACAAAATCATAGTGTAATAAAGTTTATTTTTAAACTCTACCCGTTTTCGCACGGATTAAATATGCATTATTATGATTTAATAAAAACCTGCTTGCATACATTAAAAATAAATAGGTATTCTGCATATAAAACATAAACAGTTATTCTTTATACATTACATGTCCACATAATACAAAATAAAAGCACAATTACCTAGTAAACCATAACTAATATCATATTTGTAACAAATTGCATACATAAACGAATATTAACGCAACCCGGACGGTGTTACATTATCGATTTGCAACTAAATATAACTACATTTTATTACCACAATAATGTTGGAAGCAAATTGGATTCTTGGTAATGTACAGTGCAGAGAGATAGGTAAGTTATAGAGGAAACGAATTGATCGCATTCATATTTTTCTGGCGGTAGGATATATTTTATACTCGCGGGATAGGGAACACCGTACACAAGGTGTTAAAACCCGCTATAGTGGCTCGCTAAGTGTTTCGCTTTCCGAGATCAGCCTGAGAATATCCGGTTCCAACATGCCTGCATAATTGTGTCGACTGTAGAGGGATAATCATCTATTACACCCCACTCCACTTACCACAGATTCAAGTACCAAGTTAGTATATAGACTACATATCCCAGAAAATCGACTGCCTTGGTGTATATTGAGTTTTTCTTATCAGCTTGAAAGATTTTGCTTGATATGGCGAAAGGATCGGCCCTATCACATCATGGGACGGAGTACACACAGCGGGAAGTGGATACACCAGTTGCGCTTTTGTTTACCTCTTCGGGGTTAAAAGGCATGAGTGTAGGTATCCTAATCCAATCCAAAATTTACGCATTTAGTAAGCCCCATATACAGAGTAAAAATGTTGCTACGGATATAGAAGCTATTAGATACTAATTTTGAATGACTAAATATGAATAGTCAGGTTCATGTCATATTTTAGATATTGAATCCATCATAACCACCAATTAGCAATATTGGTTTCAACTAAAGGGCATCTTGGCTTTGAACTGCACTCGACAGAGACATTGTAAATTGAATCTTATATATCGCTGCAATTTCTCAAACGGAAATATAACAATGCTTCCACGCTGTTACTTGGATTGTATTTTAAATTCGTTGAAACGTCAGGAGAAATGTTTAATAAAAAAAAAACACGTTAAAACAAAAAAAACTATTCTTATATGGATATCTGGTATATTATTTTGTTTTTGTTGGATAAACCAGAAATCAAACATATTGATTCCTGCCCAACCTAATTTCAGGTAAGGCGGCTAATCTCAACAGAGATCAGCCAAGTACGCCGGAGATATAGTACACAAGTATGTGCGCAAGACACAGGTGCACTCTCTGGTCCTTCACACTCATAGTCCGGTGAGACGGCAATCCGACATGAACGAAGAGAGATCAGGCGCAGAACCAACGGCTTTACGTGCTTTTCGCGGCACAGGGGTATCACACCGCCAACTTACTGACTCTGAGCCGCGAATGAGTATTTTTTATGATGGAACAACCCAGTCACAATTATTTTGGCTCGACCCGGGATTCAAACCCAGGACCTCAGCGCATTAGTCATACTCGAACTAAGTACAATTATAACTACGTCACTGAGGCACTCTTACATACTATCTACTTATAACATAAATACCGCTAAAAGCCGAACAACGAGGACAAACAATACTGCGTGCCAAAACTTTCTGGGGCGTTAACTCTCGTTAACTATAGAAGATTTAATAAAATCGGCCCTCGAAACAAATTGTACACAAATTGAGTGCAAACTTCAAATTCATAAATTCAATCGGCTGCGGTAAATTGAAATGTTTTGAAGTGGAATAATTTCGATTGGAATGTTTGTGATTGATTTTGTGTTACCAGGTTAATGGGTTTATAATAAATAGGTCGGAGATAATCAGTTAAGTTTTAAATGAGGAATTTTTTTGGGACTTAGGTCTCAGAAAGGTTTAACATTTCTTAAGATGCATACTAAAAAAAATAAAAAAATAATAAATGTTGTGGAAGTTAATAAAACCGGAATGTATTCATAGCGAAATAAAATAATTTAGGAAATAAAAACATGTATCATAATTGTGTAAATTTTGTCAACTTTTATCATAACCAAATGGTACCTAAAAAATCTAAGACAAATTTACCATAATGTGGATTTATGTCCATGAAATTAAATGATAATTTATAACGCTTTTTTGCACAATGAAAACAGTCTCATTACAAACTTGTATTTTGTCCCTAGTGAAATTAACGTAGTCTTTGTGTGGTAGTCAGTGACCGCGGGCTACCGTTTGCAAAACGTCAAAGAAATTGTTACAACGTAATGGAAATTATTACTTTTTATTATTTCAATTTTGTTCTAATGTTGGTTGTACGAAAGGGTTTTTTGTACAGGGTTAGATTTATGTTGCTAAATGAAACATAAATACATACTTATTCCTCTATATCTCTGCTAACATTGTGCCAAATCTATGAATAACAAATATTTTCGCCACAAGTCCCGGTTTTAATTCTCTGAATTTTTTTCATTTTGTTGTTTACTGCGTATATAGTGTGTGTAAGTGAATTTCTGACTGAAAGCATGGATGCTGCTCCGGCGAATCCTCTAGAGCAGCAGTAGTGCCCTTAGGGCATAGCAAAATAAAAATTACTTTTATTAATATTTATTTCGTTCGATTCTACTTTTTTATTTTAATAAGTAATGGTCATGCGTTGTTTTCAATAAAACAAGCATAATATTTCATTAATTAACACAATGTCAAAATGGGATGATAAGATATACTATTTACAGAGCTATTCATAACAAAAAACTAGCAAAAAGGTCACGTGGTTTTGACTTTAGTACGTTATCTATAACATTTAAGAGTTTTGTATATTCTGTTAATTATAATTTTCATTAATACAAATCAATAAAATGCCCTTTCTTTGACCACAGGAAAATATTTAAATATACTAATCAATAGGCGATTAATTCAAAATTGTTTAATTTGATAAAATTACCAATACACATACCATTTTAATGAAAACGAAATATTTATGTTTAGTAGCGCGTTGCCGCCATCGCGTCATTTGTTGATTTACTTGACACTCTCATCCTGACCATAGATTCTAACTCGATTATAAAATAAAAAAAAAACATTAGACTACCCCATTTCATTCCCACACGCTGTATGTAAAACTTTTTTGTGCCTTTGTGTGCGACTCAATATACACCGTGATTTTATAGCTGTTTTTGAACCGACAATTTTAAATTCTCTATCAATAATAGAGTTTAAAAAAATACCAATGCAATATTTTTTTTTATAAAAATTAATATTTATGTTTACGAATGATAAATGAAACCTCGTGGTAATGCAACTAAATCTTACGTACTACTACGATCGGTGCCATTAATAAATATGAATAATTGTCGCGACGTTACTAAAATTATCAAACTAGAACGAATGAAAAATATTTCAAAAACTATTTTTTTTATTATCAACAGTAAAATTAATTCACAATATTTTTGGTCCTACAAATTGTTCTAAGTAACAACAATTTGATTTAAAAAAGACTATAAAATCAAGGTTGTACGAATATATGGTTCTTTCTTTCTTTTTAATACGAAGTATAACAATTTCTAAAAATTACGAAATTAAAACAGAATTAAGGAATATTATATTGTTAATCAAAGAGATGAGAAAATTAATTCTTTCATACAATTACTTAAGACTTCAGTCGACGCCGGTTTCATGCCAACGAACGATTGCCATGTGCAAAGAATAATTCACTTAGTAGATTAAAAGATGGGGATTTTTAATTGACTTACCCGGTATACCGTCGCATAAATATTGGCAAGAAAAGATCAGAATGATTTTTATAACTAACAACCTTTTACGTCAAACCTTAGGGTTTTATATTAACGTTTCATATTACATTTATTTTGAAAATAATAACCAAACTTTTCAACCTTCTAAAAAATTCTTGAGTGATATCAAACATTTCAAAAAATACATACGATAATAAATTATATTTTGAAAAAAACGTACAAAACCCGGCGACGGATTTTTAAAAATTATGCCCCGGGTGAGGATCGAACTCACGACCTTAAGATTATGAGACTTACGCGGTGCCTACTGCGCTACCGAGGCGGCAGGAATTAAGACAAAATAACACATCTGTAGATGTTAAACAAAATAATAATTGAAGGTAGATTGAAAAAAAATACATCAGTCGACTATAAAACAAATGATTACCTTATAAATTGTTGGTTTTAATTTGTAGAAAATATAATATACGAATATCCGTCAGTTTGATAAAAAAAAACTCCGAACCCAAAAAAAAAATATGACTTTTTTTAACATTTTTTTTGAAATGAAACTCCGGACCAAAAAAGAAAATATTAAGTATTTATACGATTTTTTTATTAAACAACATTTAATATTTTAACGATATTTTAATCTACGCTTTTTTTTCTTCGATTCCAATTACCTTTTAAACGCAAATACCATCAAAAACCCAAACGAGGTATTGGTGAATGACCTCCATAAATCCACAATACCCATACAAAGGCATTGGCCCCGAACGTTAGTGATTACAATGAAAAAGATGATTTATTTCGGACCTCGGGGACATGGGCGTTGGCGCCCCGACGGAAGGAAACGGGAAACGTTTTCAGACAAATGTAAGGAATATGCAGAACTGAGTTTTATATAAAATATAAAGGTACGATCTTCATAAAAAAGGTTTTACACAAAAAAATTAAGAAAAAGTTAGATAGAATACACAATGCGATGCATTCAAGTTTCGTGTTCATGATTCTAATGTCAGATTAAATTCGACGCACATTTTGGATTTGAAAAAACATCCAAGACTTGGAAATCGACAGTATATATTTTTATACTGGCAGGGGTGTAGCCAGTTTTACATTTAAGTGGGAAGAGAGACAGTTCACATTTGTTTTACCGGAAAAAGCGAAAATTTATGAAGGTTATGCCAACATTGACTGTTATGACAAGGAAACCACAAAATTCTTAATCGTGTAATTTAGATTCTATAAATTTCGAAAAGTAAATCGAGTTCTAAATTCTTTTGACGCGAATCTAGGAACGGTATCCAAAAAAAATAACATTTAGTAATCTAAAATAGTCCAAGCATATATTATAAATCCGATTGAGTTACTTACAACACTGCCACTAAAAATTTATACATTTAAGTTGTTTTTAATAAACCCCTGGAGGGAGACAGTGGATAATAAAATTATTAAGAAATCGACTAAGACGTAATTAACTATGCAAAATAATTTTACAAAATAAAATCGTTAAAATTTGCATTTATTATTAAATTTTTAAATTAAGAATGATTGATTTCATATTAAGCCGTTTAAGCCTCATCCCAGCTTAATTACTTTCGTAATTAGGCGACATGCACAAAAAGTAACCTAATTTTCAACAACAAAAGGATAGCTTTTCAATACACAGTTTTAACGTATCATTAATGTGGAATAAGGCATCACTTTTCTGTAACAGGTATAATTAAATCACGATTCTTGTTATTAGATATTACACTGAAATATTTTTTAAATTGCCACTTTAAATTTCGTGTATTATAAACTAATATTGTTCTAGACTTCCACTCCGAGAAAATTCCGGTATCTAAGTCCATACGATTACAGGGATAGTAAATAGCCTATTTTTTGATCCAAGATTTGGTGTATCTGTGTATCAAAATGTCTATTTTCTATTGAACCCTTTTTTATTTTTTACCATCGGAGCTCATAAATGTGACTTTACTGCACCTGTTAAACTAAATTAAGCTAAGAAAGTGCCGGCAAAAGACACAAGCATCCTTGGACGGTCGACACAGTCATGCCGGCCTGCATAATTGCTTCTTCACGCTTCGCTTGAAAGACCCCAAATTCATTCAAGTTCATTTCAGGTCCATAAATATGCCTTTAAGTTCGTTCAGGTCCATTGTATAAATTTTAGCCTTTACAACATATTATTATGAGATAAATAAAGAAGTATCATTATGTCAACTAAATATCTGCACTCATTTTTCTAGTACAAAACTGTTTGCTCATAAAATGCAAGTATTGGCACAACGCAATATCTTCCGTTTTAATTATACCCGCTCTCCAAGCTTCATTTGCACAATCTGTCTCAAAGAAGTTCCAGATTAAAATATTCTCAACTAGAAACAATAACACGAGACGAATAAAAAATAAATTAGTTGCGACTGTGGCGCCATCTGTATTTGTTGCGACTTATTAAATTTCAAATTAAGTAAATTAGTGTAAATATAAAATATTAATTTTTTTAATTAAGAGTTTTATTCGCGTTATTCGTGTTTTTGCAATTTATTCCACTTCGTGTTGTCTGTTCGTACGGTTAAGTTAATTTGAACGTTTTATGTCTCGTAATATGGTGAGAGCGTTCGTTGGCCACAGCCTAGCCTTACCACCTTTTGGTAATATTATTCTTCGCCCAAGTATTCACCTTGAAATGAAATAGATCTACATATACCGAGTTAATAAAAGTTTAATAAGTCATTTAATTTTATTCTTCGGTCTTATAAAAGTACAGATAGAAAAAACCGCAATCCGAATCGAAAATCTTATTAAAATATTTTTCATTTATTGTTTATTCCAAGAAAAAGATCTTTCCATATAAACACGCATTTGTTATATTATTTCTAACCAAGAATTAAACTTATTTTTCTCTTTAAGCATGGTGTGAACGACACAGATATATTCTGAATAACAGTCACATTGTTTAGCAAACTGCGGCCATGTTTGCGCAGCCATAAGCATTGAAAGCTTTCTAATGTAATCCCTTCAACCCATTAAAAGTGTTTTCTTTGAGGGATTCTTTCTTATTTTGTTGATTTAAGTGAATTATTATATAGGATACTTTGTTTATTAACCCGATTTTGTTACAGAAAATTTAGAGTCTTTGTCCTGATTATTGGGAAGTTGCAAATTCTCAATTTATTAGTCATACGACAAATATGACATGTCCGTCAGAATTTAAAATGACATTTAGTTGTGTGTAACAATTAACAGAGTAACCTTTTTATTAAATAATATAAAGAACTTTAATTAGAACGAACTACATTGTTCTTAATATATATAAACAAATATATTAGTTATACTTTAAACGCTGGATATAGAATATTACGTACTATATCCAATTTATATATCAAAAAATAATATTTAATATTATTAAAAAATATATTGTATCGAACTATCAGCGCCATCTATTAATCTATTCCATGTACATATTGATTGGTATACGTTTTACACAATTAAGTGATAGTTACCTTTTTAGCTGGATCCTTGTGTTCCTGGACGTATTCTTGCTTCAGTGGTTCTGTTTGCAGGTCCGGTAGCGAGTGGCTGATGCGGATAGCGGCCTGGCGTGACAGCGAGTCGCAGTTGCTCTCCTCGGAATCACGGCGAGTCCTGGACACAATGAACCGAGTTTAATTTAAACATACTATCATACCTATATTGCTAAAAGTATGTGTTGTTAGAAAAGTATTCATCGTTTGCCAATTGCCAACGATCGATGTCGGTACACAGATTTCAGAAGATCTGACAGCATTCAATATATTTCAATAGCCTTTAATATCCACCGTCAAATCCAATAGTGGCGAGAAGCTGATCACTTCATCAAATAGCTTGCTGACCAATATTTCACTATCAACTTACTCACAAACTTGTCCTCGCAAGACCTAAGTTATTTTTCAGTCCTTTTCCAAAAAAAAACGAAATACCCACCTTCCCATAAGCCATCGCCATGTCGCAGCGCACTGGTAACCCACAGCAGCAAGAAGTACAGCGGCCATCGCAGCTAACAGCAATGCTGCGGCGTAATCTACCGAACTGCCTCCCACGCTCGACTGACTGCTCTCCAGGCTTTCTGGAGGCCAAGCACCTGGAACAAAAGGATAGATATAGAACTGAATTATTAAATCACAATTCTATGATGGATTTAGATTAACTAATATCATATTATTACTCGGGAGGTTTCTAAGATCAGTCTAAAATGAAACAGGAATAAATGAGGCCATTATTTTCCTGGGATTTATTTCTATATCCGAAATGCCAATAGTAGTAGGTAATATTACATTGTGGGTAGAAAATAGGCAACATGAGGGGATTTAGTAGCAATTATGTCTACGTGTACAACATGTACTACATACAAAACATATTTAAGTCATAATGTAACATCAATGTTGCTGGATAATTTCCTTGTCATAATGATTGCACGAGACAATTTTTAACCGACTTCAAAAAACGAGGTTATCATTTCGACATGCATTTATATTCTCATGTTACCTCAGAATTCAGTAATTTATTAACCGATTTGTAAAATTCTGTTTTATTTGAAAGAATATACTTCTATATTGTTTTATAAATACTTATTTAAGAAGCTTTGTCGTATGTTACTATTTTGCTCGTTACGTCCACTCTGTCCGGCGCACAGTGGACGGAAAAACGGGGCTCCCTTTCATAGGAATTTTGAAAAAAAAATTGCAATTTTCCTTAAATCTAAGTATGTGGTATTGTTACTATCATCTTAACATTTAATATTATTATAATTTTATCGGTTTTTTTGGTCTCAATAAATAAAAAAATGCCCTTTGCAGGTTTTAAATGTATGAAAACGGGTTTTGTTTTCGTCATAACTTTTTATATTAAGATGTAAAGCTGAAACTTCCAGGTATTGTAACTTAGATCCTACCCAAGCTATATGACGTATGACCTTGACCCCAACCGTGCCCGTTTAGAAGATATGAGGGTCAATAAAAATGCATGTTTAGCCCATATTCTGATCAAGGCTAATGTGCCTTAAATAAATTAGTTTCTTGAATTTGTCTATGCAGTAATATTATATGATAACTAAAGACCCCACACCACTTATGGTCTTGACCTTAAAGAACCACGTTCCAAAAATATGAATTAATTAAAAGTGCACATATAATACAGCTAGATTTTTTGCTGATCCTGAAACTACAGCACGGATCACAGTAGATGCAGAATTAATTAAACGCTTTCAAGTCATCCTTCAAGTAATTTCATGTGGAGAATTTGTTGATGTTGAAAAATTTCGACAATATTCTACTACAACCGCTCATAAATATGTCGATCTGTATGCATGGTATCATATGCCATCTAGTGTGCATAAATTATTTATACATGGTGCAGACATAATTGAGCATAATAACTTCATTCCAATAGGCAAACTCTCCGAGGAGGTATCCGAAGCGCGAAACAAAGATTTTAAATATTTCAGAACTTTTCACTCACGGAAAAACAGTAGAATTGCAACGAATGAGGACATTATTCATAATTTATTGATTTCATCTGACCCATATCTCTCTAGTTTTAGACCAAGAATAAGTCAAATTCGTAATTAACCACTTTTAGAAGAAGCCAAATTATTATTAGTGTCACCCTCTAGTGCAAATTAGGAAATTATGTTAAAAGACATCATCTATTATCATTTTTTTTTCAAATAGTTAGATCCATCATTTATTTATAGTTATAAACAAAATACAAAATTTTACTTTTCTTCGATAGTGTATTTTTTTTCAACAAATATTATCTGTTTCTTCACTCTTGAGATGAATTTGCAAAGTTCTTTTCTTGTCTAAAGAAACTTTGTCTCAAATTTAATGATTTTAGCCTAAGTAGTTTAAAAAGGCGATGCATTTATCAGTCAGCGACTCAGTTCTCTAATTTTCATACTTCTTGGGTTGAGTCATTAGGAATTAAGGTCAAAGGTCATATCAAGTATTTACTAATTAAGTATAATACTGTGTCTCAAATCTAGTACGAGACACAGTATTGTTTGAAGTTCATAATCTCGGGTGGTAATATAGACTAAAGATTTTTTGATTTATTCATCCTTTATACGGGTCTCTTCAAGGTCAAGGTCAAAAGTCATATGGGGTCTTCAGTTAATGTATTACAATACCAGAACAATCAATTTAAGACAATAATTTGTTTAATATATTTAGGTATGTCCGTGTAACAATGTGGTCAAAATGTAAACTTTTAATTAATTCATATCTTTAGAACGTGGTTCTTTAAGGTCAAGACCATAAGTGGTGTGGGGTCTTTAGTTATCATATAATATTACTGCATAGACAAATTCAAGAAACTAATTTATTTAAGGCACATTAGCCTTGATCAGAATATGGGCTAAACATGCATTTTTATTGACCTCATATCTTCTAAACGGGCACGGTTGGGGTCAAGGTCATACGTCATATAGCTTGGGTAGGATCTAAGTTACAATACCTGGAAGTTTCAGCTTTACATCTTAATATAAAAAAAAGTTATGACGAAAACAAAACCCGTTTTCATACATTTAAAACCTGCAAAGTGCATTTTTTTATTTATTGAGACCAAAAAACCGATAAAAATTATAATAATATTAAATATTGAGATGATAGTAATAATACCACATACTTAGATTTAAGAAAAATTGCAATTTTTTTTTCAAAATTCCTATGAAAGGGAGCCCCGTTTTTCCGTCCACTGTGCGGCGTCTACTCACTTCCTATACTCCCAAAATAGTTTTTACCAAAATCCTAGCTCCCTCTGACGCAAGAGCTAAGAACACACTTATATTCGCTATATTATAACCAAAAATATGACCTCCTCACATACTTCAACAAAATATGGTGCAAGTTGAATAAATTAAAAACTGCCATTTCAAGAGAAATAAAAATCAACGAGGTGTCCGAAAACAATTAGCTTAGTATGTTATACACCGGTCCTCGTTTGTAGCGTTTAATAGAAATTTGGTCTTTAAACAAAGCCTTTATTTTAACAGCGTATTAGTTTTAATTTTGGTCAAAATTGAAATAAAACTATTTTACGGTTTTTGTTTTCGCATTTTTTAATATTTCAATGTCTAACATTCGCGTAAACATAAGAAATCATTTGGTCAAAATTGTTCTCAGTGGCATTATGTAATCTACAGCTTTTGATAACGGTAAATTTCTTTGATTTTTCGAGGCATATGTTTCAAACACACATCAGGCCTCTAGACCGACGGGGTAGGTAAAGGTGTTATCATTACACCCACTTTCGCCATGTGTGTTGCGTCCCAAGATGTAACAGGAGGCGAGCCTATTGCCATATGGGACAAGAATTCCAAAATCTCATGTTTTAACATAACTTTGTAGGTCGTTTCATTTTAGATAAATAATGATGGCATTACTCATAGTTTACGCCTTTTGCCATCCCTAAATATCAAAATATCTAACTATAGAAATGCGAAAGTTTGTCGAGATATTCAAATATATATCAAAATAAGAAGTCAGCGTAGAAATCACTGAACAGGTCTGGATGAAATTTAGCATTGACATACACCATATTCTAGCTTAACATATAATCTATATTTCAAGCTATAACAGTGGGATTTTTCCACAGGTCTTTCACATATGAAGCTACAGCAATGCCTAGTATAAATCACGTACAAGTAATAACCATTGATACGGAATGACTGCACGGTCGGTTTCGCGCCCAATGACTGTAAACACACTAATCACTGCACACTCGGACAATAGACGCCTTATTGGAGCAGAAAAATAATGCAATACACATTTACAATGCGTCGATGAGGATTTCATTATTTGATGAATTAATAGGGCACAAGCATTGGCGTATATTCTACAACGTCCATATAAACTATTTGTTCAAAATCTTAACTAAAATGACAACCAAAACGTCACTGTTATAACCTATTTATTCACTTAAACAACAAATAATTGTACACTACCGTACACAAGGTGTTAAAACCCGTTATACTGGCCCACCTAAGTGTTGGGATCCGGGATCAGCTTGTGTATACCCGGTTCCAACAGGCCGACATAATTGTATCGACTGCCGAGGAGTATTCATATCTCCTCAGTTTTTATTCTATTGGACCCCACTTCACTTACCATCATGTGCTGTGACGTCATTATGATGTGCCGATATAAAAAAAAGTTAGACTTAAATAAAAATAATAATATATTACCGTTTACGAAGGCTGATAATAAAAACTAAATTGGTGACTAATCGTTCAACTCTCAAATTATATGTTAGCAAGAAAATGAAGCAGTGTTGTTAGTTGGGTTCATGCAATTGTTAGTTTTATAGTGATTGGATTAAAGCTCATTTTCGTTGCTTTTGTCATGTCACCTTAGAATTCGAAAACATAGTATTTATTACTATAGACAAGTCGAGAAAATACATTTCCAATACAACTAACGAAATAACTTGTAAGATAAGGGTGTCAAATATATTTGCTATTAGACTCTCCTAATATTTGTATAAAATACCAATTAGGTTGAAATTACGTTGTTAAATATTTGCCGACCCATATCACTGTAAGTATGCCAAGGACATAACCCTAATTAAAACGTACACTTGAAAATAAACTCTAGTATCGTATTTTATTGATTAATACCTTTCCCCTGAGGTACACACTTGAAACTTTAAACCACATGGGACCTTTGGAATAGCAACTAGTTTCAAATATTTATATTGCCCAACGGACATTCCAAGCAACATAATATTCCGACGTATCTTTAAAACCATGCCTAATGTTTTGACTTTTGAACGTTGGAATCCAATACAATAGTGTCTAGTGGCGGACTTTCTTTAAGGCCGTTGGAGTCCAAAGCTAGAAAGAAAAGAATATATTTTATTTCAACATAAAATTTGGGTTATGTGTCATGGTTTGAAGTGGATATTTCGGCCTTTAAAATTTAATATGACGAAATTTTAAAGGCCGAAATATCCATGATTATTAATTATTTTTACGTTTTTCTTTCAACTGCGAGAACTAATCACTAACTAGACGTGAATTAAAATTCTATACTTGCCAATACTTGTTTAGTTACCCAGATTAAAGGTGAAACAAAATGTATGAAAATGGACGTTGAGGTTTCGCCTTAAGCAAAACTCCAGAACAGTTACACATTTGTTTGTTTAAAGATAAACAACAAAAATGTGTATTTTTTTTATATCCGGGCATGGCAATGTTCATTTGATGGTAAGTGAAGTTGGGTCCAATAGAATGTTGACTGACGAGACATGATTACCCATCGACAATCGACACAATTATGCCGGCCTGTTCGAACCGGATATACGCAGTCTAGTCCTGGAATGCGACATACTCACGTGAGTCGCTAGAGTTTTAACATCTTGAAAACGGTTGTCGCTATCCGGGCGGGACCACTAGCCAAACTACTTTTATTATAACGTACTACGTATTTTCATGCAAACTTCGCAGATGTACACAATATAATTAGATACAGAATATTGGCTAACATTAAAATTCGATAAAAAGCTAACAACGCGTAAGAATTCGCTGACACAACTAGTGATCAATAATACTAATCTATATCTGATAAATAAAATGATCTCTATGGTGGTGCGGTTAAAGCACTGTTCTAGAAAGTTCACTAAGCCCCAGTCTAGGTATGTTGAACTAGGATTAGCGAGGTTCCACGAATCAAACTAATTAGCTATTACTAGGAAACTCTTGATCGTCTCCATAGTTTACTGCAAATGAGCTGTAGAGGAGGTCCTGGGTTTTAATATCAGTTTGATTTGTGTATGTTTTATAACACGTTACCTGGTTTTGGAGTCCTCAGAGAGGATAATGTCAAATAAATGGCTATTCGAAAACCTATGCCAAATTATGCAACATGCTTGTAAAAGTGTGGTGTGCCAACACATGTTTGAATAATAGCCAGTAATATTTGAAATACGTTAATTATTCTTCTTTACCGTCTTGGGCCTTAAACGATTTGAAATAATGTTCAAGGCTGTTAGTTTTCAAGTTATTGGTTCTAAAATTATAATTTGATGTACTAGAAACTCGTGTGAAAAATTTCATAATCCTAGAACAATTGATTTAAAGTTTCAGTATCAAAGTTATGAATTTTATAAAGTAAATATTGAACAATCAAATATAATCACATATAAATCCAATATGAAAAGTAAATATCCCAATTTAAAACAATAAATACCAAAAAAACACATAAATAAAACTGTACTAACCTCAAAGCAAAATCGAAACACGATTCCAAAATATTCCTATTGACACAACAAACTGAAACAAACGAAGAGTCGGAATAATATACCGTGTTGATACTGAATTGACATTGAACGCGCATCCGACGGGAAGCGATAAGCCCACGGGACTCGTGAGCCGACTACACTGCAGTAGTAATCGAGAGCTCAGTAAGTCAAAGGCGGTCAATTTTTTATTACTGATTTGGAATGCACGTTAAACGAACTTTCTTCCTATCTAGGTTTCATACATATACGTAAATTATAAGTGCGTTTTCTTTTTCTTTTTTATTTTTATTGCTTTGAATGACGAGGCTTGCCGTTCTGATGGTAAGCGATACGACCGCCAATAAACAGTAGAAACACCATCCAACACTTTGAATAACAAAGTATTGTTTGATATTCCACTCGCTCGCCATCCTGAGACATCAGATGTTAAGTCTCATTATGTCAAGTAGTTACACTGGCTACAATGTCCTTTAAATCAGAACACAGCAGTGACTACACACTGCTGCTCGGCGGTAGAATTAGACATTGCGATGGTACCTACCCAGGCGGACTCTCACATATGAGAGACCTACCACCAATATATATACCAGTATGTGCAGTCTTGTTTGATAAACAGTAGTAAGAACGATAAGATAATCTAATTAACCATGTAATAAAGCAGAATCGCTTTTCTTAACTTACTGTCCTCTTGATTACCACGGCGGAATACGAACGGAGTTGACGAACTTTGTTTACGAATTATGTAGTTAGCGAATTGATACGTCTTTGTCTGTTCTCAGCGGAAAATATAGAGGTACTTTATTAAAACTGTTTTGAAAACAACTAAAAAGTTTTTGATGCACCAGTAAACACTCTGATATACACTTTTACTTTAAAGTACAATCAGCCACAAAGAACCCAAAATGTGTATTGGCGATTCCATGTTTTGAATTTGTTAGCCACTTTTGAGGCTGACGGTACCATACGAGGCCCTGGCCCTGGCGTTGCTGGAAAACCTAAGCAATGAATATGAATACAAAATCTTATAAAACGCCATGAAAGTTTTACTATCATTATCCAATTTTTTGAAAATGGCTTATTTGGGCTTTTCTGCTCGATAACAACCCGGAGTCTGATTGAGTGTAATGAGTCTGCCCGATATGGAGATACGCTCGCCCCCTATCACACCATTGGACGGAACACACTTGGCAAAAAGGGCTGCCCTGGTTGCGCCTCTGAATATCCCTTGGAGGATAAATGCGTGATGCAATTATTTTTCGGACACTTGGCGAACATTATTAGTGGGTGTCCTGATTGCGCCTCTGCATACCCCTTCGGAGATAAATGCGTGACCTGTGTACTTTATAAATTCCATTACTCAATTTAAATATTAAAATTCACTTCATCGAATTTACCGTACATCGTGGACAGCTTATAGACTCGCTCAGCGGAATTATCGATGTAGAACTCCGGATATGCATTTTCACTGAACTGAAGGAAGCTCTCTACACTTTTAATAAATTATCGCGAACACAGTATTAATTATTACTGCGACGTCAGATTAATCTAATAAGTGCTGTTTTTCTGTGATCAGATAAAATTTAATTCTAGGATAATATATCCAATACAATTTATTTTGTTTGGCTGTATCGTTTATACGACTATTCTGCTAATGTAAAGTTTGAAAAGCAGAAGACTATGATAATATAACACAAACGATTTACAGATGACAGTTTTATGTATAAAATTGACAATTTGTTACACTTTTATATTCAGTCAGATTATAATTTATTTGATTGATACTTTTATCAGCCGTTTGAAAAATTACGCCTAAATTAATTTCACTTAGAATTGTCCTAGGTATCCCCCATTTAAACTTATATGAATAACTAGCTTTTGCTCGCGGCTTCGCCCGCGTGAAGGAGTTTTCCAAGATATTTTTTTCTGACTTACTTGATATGTATCGTAATATTATGACCAAATTACACAAAATCATTAAAAATTGTGGCCTATGTGTTATTCTGATGTATAACCAATATTACTGTAAAGTTTTATCCAACTCCGTTAAGTAGTTTTTTCGTGAAAGAGGAACAACCATACACACATACATACATCCATACATCCATCCTCACAAACTTTCGCATTTATAATATTAGTAGGTTAGCAGGATATAATATATATAAATAAATATGTATATATATGTTCCCTAAAAACAGCTCGAATAATTTTAATGAAAATTTCTGGTGATCTTCAGATTACCCTAATGATCCAGTGAAATTTGGTATCAATCAGGGGCCTTATTCTCTATCCCGCGCGTTATTTTAACAGTGCGTAACAAGCACGTAACACAACGCATCATGTTTAGGACTATAGAAATTCGGCTTACAGAATACCATTCCACGCACATTTCTCGAAGATAACAGGACACGGCCGCGTTACGCGTTTACACTATCATACAGAATAAGGGCCCAGACTACTAACAGTCATTTGGCTGTGGATAATTATTGCCACCCGCGTAAAGTCCAGGCCAGTCGCTAGTTTTATAAATCGTTACTGTTATCTTTCTGAAATATTAACTAATGTGGATTATAAATTGTGATAGTTGTGAGTATTATAAGTCCTTGAGCCTTAAGGCTTAAGACTTAAGCCCCAAAAGAGGTTAATTGGACTCGCATATTTCAAAGTAACGGCGTATATAATATATTGTTAATTAAACCCCAAAGCAAAAACAAAGGTATTACAGTTTAAGATTTGTGTGTGTGTGTGTGTGTGTGTGTGTGTCATCGTAGCTGCCTAACGAATGTCCTGATTTTTGTTTGTTTTTTGATTCAAAAGTAATGTGGCCTAGATTATTCTGAGATATAATTTATAAAGATCAGTTTAGGCGTATGAAGATCTTCAGCTGTTTTCCTACTTTCATGGGGCGGATTGAGTTAAAATCAAAAATCTTCAAAAATTGCGTTACGTATTACTTAAACGTCTTACAACGGATACAGGGTGTTCGGACTCATAACAATAGTCTCAATGTGTTGGTAAAAAATGATAATCAAGACCCATGGAGTAAAAAATTGAAATTTAAAAAGATTTAAATAGAAATAAATCATTAGTTAAATAGAAATTAAATAAGAAAATTTAAAGAATTCTCGACACAAAAAACTCTAAACAGTTATATATCTTTAAACAGATATATCTTTATTCTTTAAGTAACTTCAAATATATTGAGCCAAACTTCGTCGCGTCGCGTCGGGGAACCGAACCCCATACCAGGGGAAAGAGAACACTTTTTAGCGGTCACTTATTTAGCACAATGCTATATCGTACACAGCGTAAAAGGCAAAGTTGCAAACGGTATTGTATTGAGCATAATAGGCAAGACTGCTCCCTATTGTGCGACAACGGAAATATAACTTTGCCACCCTGATGCATTTTAAAAGCCATCGTTCCACACTGGTTGTGAAGTACCGGATACACTTTGTGCGGCATAGCAAGTACGTATGACGATGAACTCGCTTATTTCGACGAATCACGTTCTGTCAGAGGATTAACGTGTCGCGAGAGAGGACGGCAATTAAGCTACCATCATTTGTTATCAGGTTATTATTGGTGGTACGTCTCTCATATGTGAGAGTTTGCCTGGTAGGTACCACCGCAATGTCGTATTTCTGCTAAGCAACAGTTTGTAGTCACTGCTGTTTCGGTTTGAAGGATATATGGCCAGTTTAACTACGGGACATAATAAGACTTAACATGTCATGCCTCAGGATGGCGAGTGCAGTGGAATACCAAAACATACTTCGTAATTCAAGCTGTTGGATGGAGTTTTTACTGTTTATGGGTGATCGTATTGCTTACCACCAGGCGAACGGCAAGCTCGTCTCGTCATTCAAAGCAATAAAAAAAACAAAAATTTTGCCACGACGGTTAAAAATTGTATACCCGGAATTCGTACCTGGGAGTGGGGACACAGTATTATGAGTGAGTCACTTTTATATATCTAGAATTAAATATTATTATAATTATTTGAAAACAGTTGTAGATTTTTATAAACATTTGTGACAAAAAAAACAGTGGTTTTGTATTACCGTAAACCACAACCCGAATACGATCTGCTAGTCAAATCCGAGAAATCAATTTGTACCTTCCTATAATTATATTAATCCAGCGTGAAACGGACACCAAACTAATAGTTTGTAATCATTAACGTATATTATATAGACACGAACGTCCATATAAACTATTTGTTCAAAATCTGAACTAAAATGGCAACCAAAACATCCCTGTGATAACCTATTTATTCACAATGATTTCTTATGTTTACGTGAATGTTAGACATTGAAATTAAACTAATTTTCCGGATTCTACCGATAGACCCATACGGATAATCTGATATCTGCGACTAGACAAGCCACAAATCCTCGCCAAAGAACACCGATTCCTGCCCAAGATGATTCGTGAGGCTATTGAAATTAAAAAACATCCTAATTTCAATAGGGAAGATGGTTGGAAGCTTGCACAAGCCTGGGATCCAGTTCTCCATTTAATTAAATCGGAACCCAAAAGACTGGCTGCCACACTTCAAGACACTGTGAGCTCATTCTGCGTAGATCGGACCACCAACAGCTAAAAAATTTAAAAAGTTGTATATTTGTAAAATGTAGGTAGATATTGTAACTTTGACTTTACGGATGAACAACACCTCAGACCCCCCGTGACCATGAAGGCTGCAAAGTCTTCGAAACGTCGGGAGAAAAATAAAATCCAAAAAACCGCGATAGAATCCGGAAACTTAGTTTAATTTCTATTTATTCACTTGAACAACAAATAATTTTATTTGACTAATATTTTTTATTCACATCCAGGTTTACACTTAGACTCGAGTTATTATATTATGAGCGTCACTCCGTATATAACCACACGCTGTCAATGTTGCATACTAAAATTAAGTGTACGGATTGAAGTACAGTTGAGTCGAACACAATGAGTGTATGGAACTCCAGATCTAGTACGTAGTACATATATATCGCTGTGTGTAATAGTTTGCTCAAGTAAACCAGGAACGGTTCTGGAAAACTAGTAAAAGGCTTGAATGATATACCTACATAATATTATTCTATAGCAAAACATATATGGTTCAATATTATAAGGGTTCTATATTATATTTGACTAACTTTTGCTCACGGCTTCAGCCGCGTCAAGGAGTTACAGTAGAGAGTAAAACATTCCCAGAGTCTTAAACTATCTCCATACCAAATTTCATAGCAATCCGTTTAGTAGATTTTGAGAAAATCGATAACATACGAGTACGGAGAGACAGAAAAAGGACTTTGTTTAATAATAATATGGATAAATATATGTTCAAACAAAATTATATATATCACATAATTCCAAGTTTTTTTCCGTGAAAATGTTCAATAATGCTGAAAGACAAATAAAAGGGGAACCATGAATTATTGTGCTTTATAATTTTTACGAAGATATAGGTATATTAGGTTTATTATCAGTCTTATTTTTAGAAAGTATTGCACTTATGGTTAAGCCATTTGTTTGTTATTTAATAAAATAAAAAAAAAAAAAAAATAAAATACTTTATTTATCACGTAGGCGAACAAAGTTGCACTTATGATACGTCAAAACAAAGAATAAGAATAATTATTATTTCTAAACAACTATTAAAATCACTTATATAACTATGGAGATTTTAAATTAGGGATAAAGTTTATACAAAAGACTAGGTACAAACCGAAGTAACCAGCTCGGGCTGGCAAGTAGGGGAAATAAAAGGATAACGAGTCGCGATCCTCACCGGTGAGGACATGAGCCCTAGCCTAGCTAACCTACCAGCCTTTCACTAGCTACCTAAGTGATGACTACCCGAAGAAGAAAGGCAGAAAGAAACTCCGGGCTTTCTTTTTGTCATCAATTGTTCAGTACTTCTTTTGTATTCTTTCCAAGTCTTTCTTGTACATAGTCACAATAGTTATATAAGCTAATGCACGCACATCACCGTTAACATGGGATAAGATGAAATCCAATCGACTAAACCTGGAGCGGCATAAAATAAAATTAGCGATAGCAAATAAAAGAGAACATAGATTCATACTTAAATAACGGCGTACAGCGTGCATTCGCCTACATTTACAATCATAGTTTTCAATCATGAGAAAAGAAAAAAAATAGTGATATTGAACAGGCAAACACAACATGATCGGGTGGTCGTCTTTCAAAAATTACATTTCATTAAGATATGATATGATTATGTCAAATTAGAACTATAGAAATGTCATTATTATAAAAAAAAAGCATGTGAGACATGTAACAAAAGACATTTTAGGCAGTTAATTAATTACTAATGTGTGCTAACATGGTGGGTCATTGTGTGCAGGACAAACTTTCCAAACCGTCTTATCATTAAGGTAATCAGATACAGTATAGTATCCTTTACACATTAATTCACGCTTAACATAACACTTGAATTTTTGTTCGGTCAAATTGGTAACTTCGAAGGGAAGTTTATTATAGAACTTAATGCTATTAACTAAGAAAGATTTATTGGTTTTACAGAGCCTATGATTAGGGACAACCAATTTATTTTTATTTCTGGTATTTAGACTATGCAAGTCACTGTTTTTAATAAAAGTACTAAGGTTTTTACGTACGTACATTATATTCTGAAAAATATATTCGGCCGGCAAAGTCAGTATATTCACCTCCTTAAACATTTGCCTAAGGGAATCATGAGAGCGAAGGTTGTAAATAGCTCTAATCGCTCGTTTCTGCAAGATAAAAATGGTCTGCAGATCTGCAGCAGAGCCCCACAGAAGAATACAATAGGACATAATGCTGTGGAAGTATGCAAAATACACTAGCCTTGCCGTAGCCACGTCAGTTAATTGTCTAATCTTCCTAATAGCAAACACGGCAGAGCTCAGTTTACTAGAATTTTTTTGAATATGGGGGCCCCATTGCAATTTACTATCGATTGAAACCCCGAGGAAGACCGTTGAGGGAACTAATTCTAATTTATCCCCATCTAAATCAATATTTAGTTCCTTTTTTTATTCAGTAACGAAAATCTGACACATTTCGTTTTTGCGGCATTTAAAAGTAAATTATTAGAAGAGAACCAGTCAGAAATCAAACTAAGTACTTTATGTGGCTCACCGAGATTCTCATCCCTTCTATTTAACTTAAAAATAATCGAAGTGTCGTCAGCGAACAATACTACATCTGCCATATTATCAACCATGTAAGGCAGGTCATTTATGTAAACTAAGAATAGGAATGGACCCAATATGGAACCCTGGGGAACCCCAATTCTAACTGCGGACCCGGCAGAGGAGACGTTGTCGATAAATACTTTTGATTTCGACCTGATAAATATGAAGATATTAGTTTAAGTCCAATTCCTCTAATACCATAATAATGAAGCTTTAAAATGAGGGTTTTGTGATCGACGCAATCGAATGCCTTGGAAAGATCACAAAAGACCCCCAGTGCATCCTGGGATCCCTCCCAAGCATCTAACACAGCTTTGACTAAAGCACGTCCAGCATCTTGCGTGGATCTGCCTTTTGTAAAGCCGAATTGTCTATTATGTAAGATCCCATTTTTATTAAAAAACACCAGCATTTGGTTAAGCATTAGTTTTTCAAATACCTTACTTAAGGCTGGTAAAATAGAAATAGGTCTGAAATTAGAGGGGTGTTAGAACAACCTGCTTTAAAAATTGGTACTACTTTGCTAACCTTCATAAGATCAGGAAATATGCCGTCTCTGACGCAGCAGTTAAAGATTTCCGCAAGAATTGGGGCAATGTTGTCTATTACTGACTGCAACGCTTTAACAGATAAACCCCATAGGTCTTCAGTGCTTTTTATGTTTAAGCTCTTAAATACTTTTATTATATCAGAGTGCGTGACAAACTCAAATTCGAAATTTGGAATCGACAGATCAACATTTTGTTTTAAGAACGACTCAGCTGCCCCTGGTGAGGATGGCAGACATTTTGTCGTTTCAAAAGGTATGTTAGTAAAAAATGTTCAAAGTAATTAGCTATTCTATATTTATCTGAAACTAGCTCGTCATTAATGTTCAATAAAATCTTGTCATTAGTTTTATTTTTGCCAGTTTCAGTATTAATAATTTTCCAAGTAGTTTTAATTCTATTATCTGAGTTTTTAATATGACTACTGATATAGGCAGCTTTAGCATACCTACATACACGTTTAAAAATTTGAGAGTATGTTCTCACATAATTATTAAATTCGACATTGGGTGTAAAGGACCTTCTGTCATATAATTCATAGAGAACATCTCTACTACGTCTAATACCGTTTGTTGCCCAAGCACTGAATGATATTTTATTTTTTAGTGGCACTGATTTTACACTACATGTTTTATTAAATATGTTTGTAATACCATTTAATAATGTTTTAAACATATTATTTGGGTTGTCTGAACCGCAAGTCAGCATAGGCAACACCAAATTAAGCCTAGCACTAAATTTCTGTAGATTATATTGGGTTAGGGGTCTAAATTGTACTATGTTCTTACTTCTATTGCTTTCACAATTCAGTTTGACCATTTGACATGTGTGGTCTGAGCGAACGCCAGCTAATAATTCTTTAGAGTTAATTTTAAAATTTGAAATAACATTATCAATACAGGTAGCTGAAGTTGTAGTTAATCTAGTCGGCTCGAGAAATTGACAGTTTAGATTAAATGATTGAAGTAAATTCAAAAAAAGTCTTTTATCTGTGGAATCCACTAGCAAATCTATATTAAAGTCCCCACAGACTAAAACGTTATTATTCATTTTAAGTTTTTTAAGAATATCCTCCATTTTAGAAATAAATGCCAATATACTTGATGAAGGAGGCCTATATACACACAATATAATAAAACCACTGGTCTCTGCACACGCGACCTCACACACTCGTTCTACAGAAAGTTTTACAATATCCTGCCTATCCTTGTGAGAGACACCATCCTTGATGAGGATCATGGTGCCTCCACCTTCTGCTGATATCCTAAAGAACGAGCTGGCGACTCTGTAGCCACTAACACTAAATGCCATTTTATCTGCTTTTAACCATGTCTCCGTAAAACATAAAATATCAATATTATATTTTTCTGCTAATAATTCTATGTCAAGTATTTTGCCAGAGAAACGATTTATATTTTGATGAGTTAATATTAAGTCACTTTTCTCTGTTGTCATAACTAATTGTTTAAATTATTTACTACACTTATATTAGTAATACTACTAAAACATGTAGTAATGGAGGACTTCGTCATAGTACTTATGACTGAGTTAATATTAAATGCTAACAATGTAGCAATCTTAACTTTAACTAATTTTGACAGATACATAGTATCTCTAGTCAATGAAAATCTACAATTGTCTGTAATATGTTCATGTGGTCACAGCTTGTAAGTAAACCAGCACTGTAACAATTACTTATAACTTGTATCAAATATGTATGGAATAAGTTTTGTTGATTGTCCAAATAAATAAACAAAATTAATGTCTTAGAGTGACGACGGGTCTTCAATTGGTTTGGAAAGACCAACTAAAGTATTGCCCTTCAATCTCTGCGCAACACTATAAAAATTGACGGAATAAATAAATTATAACATTTTATAAAATATTATTTATTTCGGTTTCCGCAAAAACATAATAAAAGTCAAATAACATTTCCACAAAGCGTCGGCACCAGTGAAAAGAGCCGATAAAATCTGTGTGAAAAGTCGATAGACTGTATTCACGCTGTCTGCCAATTTCAATAAATTCAATGAACGTTTGATTCGAATTCAAAATTGGCACTTGTAAACGTTTTAAAACTCCCTGCTTAACGTTATTATTGAATACTAGTATTTGCTCGCGGGTTCGCTCGCGTATCGTTACATGGAATCAAAATCTCACCATGCACTTTCTCGTAGAAATACCTTTTTCAATTGCCGGCATAATTATGTTTACTGGTGCGGGGCAATCATCTCAAGAACCAGATAGTGTTGACCCTATCTGGTCGCTTCTCCACTTACCATTAGATGCAATAGGACGTGGCTAAGGGTCCATATAACCCAATTCTTGCCGGCTTTCCTTTCGTAATTGATGTAAAATGTAATTATCATTAGAACGATTTACACACTGCCCCGATGGCGTAGTTGTACTGCAAGCGCGGTACGACAGCGCTCTTAGGTCCTGGGTACGAATCCCGGATGGGCAAAGTGATATTTGGGATTTTCTGCTCAGTATCCGCCGATATTATATTGCCCGAAGTGTGGAATTTGTGCCCGATATGGCGATAGGCTCGCCTCCTATTACATCATGGGACAGAACACACTTGGCGAAAAGTGAGTGCTCTGGTTACGCGTCAATACCCCTTCGGGAATAAATGCGTGATGTTGTGTGTGTGTGTGTGTGTGTGTGTATGTGTGTGTGTGTATGTGTGTGTGATTTACAGATATCATTTATGCCAGATTCCCTTTCGTTAAATTTGACCCTTCGCCACTGCAAATCACTATAACTATATAAAAACACGGGCTCTCGCATACGTGAAACTACCTACATGATTATAAAGTTGGTTCAGACAAAACCACATTCAAACTCGATAAGGAGAATACACATTATGTATCTGTTACTAGAATTGTAACTATAGCTAAAGCTATCGAAACCCCACATTATGTACATATCTGTTAGTAGAATTGTAACTATTCTCAACGCTATCGAAAACCCACCGAAAGCATACGTATGAAGTAATGTACATCGACCGCACATTCCGGCGAGACCGCAGCCCCGGCGGTTGTGGCAGCGCTGATGTTTAACCTTAAATAAATACAACTTCGAATACGATGGACTCTGATGCATTCGCTTGATGTTACTTTGATTTACACAAGTTTATCTGTAGTATTTCCTATGCAATATTTATTTTTTGCTAGTTGTAGGATATATTTCATATCCGCCTGGAAATCGACCACCGTACACAAGGTGTTAAAGTTTTAATTTACCTGCTATAGTGGTCTATGTAAGTATGTCGCGTTCCGGGATCAGCCTGTGCATATCCGGTTCCAACAGGCCGGCATAATTGTGTCGACTGCCGAGGGGTAATCATCTCTCGTCAGTCGACATTCTACTGGACCCCGCTCCACTTACCATCAGGTACAGTGAGGTCACTTTGGCGTACCATAAGCAAAAAAAAAGAAAAAACTTGTCGACTCGAAAAATAATAATAACATAATATTCAAGAGTGCCTGCGTGGAAGTTTTTTCAGAAGTCTTACTGTATACTTCTTCGGAATGGTTTAACTTATTTCAAGCCTACTGCGTACCTAACTTCACCAAAATCAATGAATTAATTTCTCCGTTAAAGTTGTACACACATATAGACAGAATTACTTTCAATTTATAATATTAGTCTATATATAGGTATTTGACTTACATTTTATATTATAACATAACAATACTCCTACAACAGCATTCCACATTTTTATTGCAATATATTTCAATAAAGCCACAAATAAAAAACAGATAACTCATACAGAAAATATAGAGTTGATTCCACACAATGGTTGATTTGGAGGCAATTCGCAACGATAAAGGCAAAGTTACCAAGGCCATCGATATTGAGACGTAATGCGAAGGACTCGATATTACCTTGAAACGGTAAACTTATTTTGTGGTTGAGTGTTCTACTTAATTAGTATTCAGTTTTGAGGTAACCGATTAAGTCTGTTGAATAGATTGTTTACGGTTTGTTATAAATACAAAACGGATTTGATTAGCGCTGACTAGGTGTATGGTAAAGATGGCGAAATGGCACGCGTGGCAGTGGCCCGTGACAAAATAATTCGGGCTAAAGAGTAATATGCCAATCATTTTATATGTATTTTTCTTTGGGATTCACTTCGCTAACAAGTGCAATGAAAACAGTTTGCCGAGCACTGATTAAAAAAACAAAAACAGTTGGGTCATAAAAAATATTTTACTAACCGAGCAAATTACAAAGATGTTACAACAAACAGATTAAGCTTTAGAAATAAGTTTGAATTATAGTTAAGCAACATGTAGTTAATTTCGTGAATCATATAATGTCACGCAGCTCAGTTTGCCTCATGGCAAGGCCTCCTCTAACTCTTTCCACTGAGTCCTGTCGTCAGTCACTCTTCGCCAGTACGGTCCCGTCGCTCTTTTAATTTCGTCCTCCCATCTACTAGTTTGTCTACCCCTATTTCTTTTTGAGTCTGTGGTACCTATTTGTAACGTCTTTGCTCCACTTTTCATCCTTAGAACTCATCATATGTCAAATCCATTTGGATGTAATAAATCAATAAGAAGCGGCAATAGCCTAGTTGGGTGTGGAACGAACTGCCAAGACGAATGTCCACAGGTTCAAATCCCAAGGGCACACACCACTGACTTTTCTAAAATCGTGTGTGTATTCTTTGTGAATTTATCGTTCGCTTTAACGGTGAAGGAAAAAATCGTGAGGAAACCTGCACAACTGAGAAGTTCTCTATAAGAATTTCGAAGGTGTGTGCAGTCTACCAATCCGCACTAGGCCAGCGTGGTGGACTAAAGCCTAATCCCTCTCAGTAGTAGAGGAGACCCGTGTTCAGCAGTGGGCAAGTATATAGTACAGGGCTGATATTATTATTATTAAATTAAGAAGAAATGGACTGTAATAAATTAAGAAGGTCCAATTCTGCTTAACGTTATGCAGCCTTAGATTTGAAAAATAAAGATATCTCCGTCACGTGCTTACGTGTTGCTATCAAAGCTCCAGCGTTTTGATCTCTATCATCCTGGATTTAAGAGCCTTGCTGCATTATAGCCCGGTAAAGCTGAGTTGAATGCAGCCGAGCGATAACACAAAAGAAGCGAATAATGCTTCAGACAGAATGACAGGTCTGACGAACGATAGTTAATATTATAGAAGTCTAAAAGAAAGTCCTATCTTCCTTTTACGTTCATGAAGGATTTTTATCTCGTTGTCTTTTGAGTCTTCTCGTCCAAGTATTATTATACTAGTTTTATTATTACCGGATATGATTTCTATAAAATGATGTAATATTTTTACCCGTATAACATTATGCAAGATGTTTAATTTTTATAAGTATATAAATAAAAACTAAAATATATAAAACCGCGACAAAATCCGAAAAGTAGTTTAATTTTAAGTATGTAAATAGTTAAATGAAGATTGGATTTGGAAAAAATTTCTAGCAGTCTCGCAAGAAAATACTAGTCAAAATTCAGTATTTACACAATAATATATAAATGTCACTTCGGAAACTGGCAAAAGTCGAACCAGCTTCACACTTCGAATCACATCCAAGTCCCAAATAGGCAATATGCTTAAACATAAATCTTTCCGGCCATTGATCTCAATTCCTCGACTTACAAAAATATATCCCAAATACATCATTATCTAGTACTTTGCATACACTGCAAATATAATGACAAGTCTAGACTTAATAATAAACATAATTTATGCTTTCACACGTTTTGGAATATTAGATGTAACGACTAGACGTATCATACGTTATTTAAAGCCGATATTGAATGAATTAATGATAATACTGGTATAATTTATTATGATTACGCAAAAGTTAGAGATGGAAACCTTTATGGATGCAAAGTCGAAACGTAGTGAGAAAATTATACATAACATACATACATACATAACATCACGCATTTGTCCCCGAAGGGGTATGCAGAGGCGCAACTAGGGCACCCACTTTTCGCCAAGTATGTTCCGTCCCATGATGTGATAGGGGGCGAGCCTATCGCCATATCGGGCACAAATTCCAGACTCCGGGCTGATACTGAGCAGAAAAACCCAAATATCACTTTGCCCGACCCGGGATTCGAACCCAGGGCCTCAGAGCGCTATTGTACCGGACATGCAATACAACTACGCCACCGAGGCAGTCTGAGAAAATTATAATATAAAAAACCGCGGTAAAATTCGTTATATATATGTAAATATAAATATATTTTATTGGTAGGTAGCTCTCTTATATGTGAGAGTCCGCCTGGGTCCACCACCGCAATGTCTATTTCGGACGTCAAGCAGCAGTGTGTACTCACTGTCGTGTTCCGGTTTGAAGAACATTGTAGCCAGTGTAACTACTGGACATAATGAAACTCAACATCTCGTGTCTCAGGACGGCCAGTGCAATGGACTACCAAACCATACTTTGTAATTATATGTGTTGGATGGTTCGACCATCAGGCGAATGGCAAACTCGTCTCGTCATCCTAAACAATAAAAAAAACATTATATATACATATTTTTATTTGAACGATAATACTGGCAATTAAGTAATTAAAATTTCTTATTCATTCATATTACACTCGAATGAATAGCAAAAATAGGCAATAGTAGCTCGTTCAGGCAAATCAAATAGCAAGGTTTATGCGTTATAGAAATTTATGCGTTCATTAAGATATAATTAACACAATTAACGACTATCGTACGATGCAGTATTTCACGTTATTCAACATTACATAAGATGCATGCATGATAACGTAAAACTTTTCACGAAAAATAATTCGTATACAGTTCACATCATCTAAAATGAAAACAAACAAAAAAACAAGTGAATGTTGTATTAGGTACTATAACTTTACCCTAATAAGGTATAAATTCCATGCAAACAAATCAAAAACTAAATTCACACTATCTGAAATTAAGATTCAAAATTAAGTGTATGTAAAATATAACTTTGCCTTTAAACATTTCGAAATATTTACATAAATAAGCAATGGATTCTGAAACATGGTAATTGAAATCAAAGGAATATTTGAGTTTGTTTATCTTGCATTTATTAAAGTTGGAATATTTTTCAAGGAATGCAAAAGAAAATACTTGATTATTTATAGTAACCACGAATTTTATAGCACTAACGATGCTAGTTGCTGTATTAAGATAGCTTTAGATGTATCTCTATCAAATGAGACCTAGTAAATTCAGAATCCAAAATGTAATTGACTAACAATCTTGGAAAACTTTGTTGCAACCACGTTTGATTTAAAATAACATTGCTATACGGTAGTAGTAAAATGAATTCGGCGATAGCCTAGTTGGGTGTGGAACGGACTGCCGAGACGAATGTCCGCAGGTTCAAATCCCAAGGGCACACACCTCTGACTTTTCTAAAAAAAAATCATGTGTGTATTCTTTGTGAATTTATCGTTCGCTTTAACGGTGAAGGAAAACATCGTGAGGAAACCTGCACATCTGAGAAGTTCTCTATAGGAATTTCGAAGGTGTGTGAAGTCTACCAATCCGCACTAGGCCAGCGTCGTGGACTAAGGCCTAAACCCTCTCAGTAGTAGAGGAGGCCCGTGCTCAGCAGTGGGCAAGTATATAATACAGGGCCGATATTATTATATTATCAAAATGAATTCTAGTGGATATATGATTTCTTCTTAACCGAATTTTGGCCACGGCGACCAATCTCAACGGAGATCAGCCAAGTACACAGGAGAATAGTGCAGAGATGTCCGCAATACACAGGTGCATTCTCTGGTCCTTCACTCTCATAGTCCGGTGAGGCAGCAATCTGACTTGACCGGTTCGAGATCAGGCGCAAGACCAAGGGCCTTACGTGGTTTCCGAGGCACGAGTCACAACAAACTTCCTGACTCTGAGCTGCGACTAAGTAATTTTTAAGATGCAAAAAACCCAGTCCCAGCCCAGCCTAATATAAAAAATAAGTTGCATTTCAGGCATAAGACCTTAATTTGAACACTCTCAGACCTTTCTGGCCACATTAAAATATTACGTAAGAAGATACCTTAGATTTTAAATCACTGTGAAATTTTTTTTATACCTCTAACCTTTACCTAACACTGCCCAAAATGAATGTAATATTTACTTTACCACCGGCCATAAAACTGCTTACTTTACAACCCAAAGTTTACTATTGTATTACAAAGTTCGAACACTTTACCACTACTGTAAATTAAAGCCCACCTGGGCGAAGGTCGATGACCCGGAGATTTGGGATATCGAAAAAGTTTTTAACATCAGTGCTATTGGAAGTATACGTTAATCCTTCTTAAAAGTTGGAATCGTACTTCAAATTGAAAGTCGGTGCTTATAAGTAAGGATTGTATAGGGCGATTCAGTATGCTAACGCGACATAGAATTTATTTTATAGATTAACATTATGATTGAAAATTTAATACATCGTATCAGTTGTAATGATGAAAAATAATAGCCTATAATTACCTACCAAATATAAAACTATAAAAGAATATCTTAAAACACTATAATTATATCGACGCGACGGTTGAAACGCTAATTGACTTCAGCGACGTTTTTTTTTTTTTGAATAATTTTAACTACGTTAAAAAAACAGAAAAAAGTGCTAATTTTAAAAATGTATGAGACTTAGTATCGCAATAAAATGTTACTTAAGTCAATTAGCCTTTCAACTAGCGATATAATTATGCCGGAAAATATTTAAAAATTAATAAACAATAACTAATCTTATTTGATGAACTTAAAACTTAAAATCATTCCATATACACGAACAGTTTATACTCTTTACGCAGTTCCATATTTTTCAACTTTTCACCACACACATTTCGCTGCAAAATAGTTGCCATACTACGCCTCTCATAAAGAGTACTTCACGTCAAGTTGCTAAAGTTTTACCGCGAACATACGCCAAGCAAGTTGGAGCTGCAATTTCAGTGTAAAATTTTCATTTATTTACTGAAAAACGATTATGTTGGGTCAGACTGAAAGCCATACTTGGTAAATACTTGGTTACAACATAATTTTGTGGTGTAAGTGTAAACTGAACTGTATTGAAATGGTTTAAGTTTTGGGTTTGGGATGATTTATATCAAAAGACAGTAGAAGATAGACAGGTGACCTTTAATTGGTCCTTGACACTCATGAGAACACTCTCAGAAATCAAAAGTACAAACTGTTAGTATAATTATAAGATAGATATTATAATGTGCAATCCCACGATAGTAAACTGTAACACTATTTTTAATTAGGCTCAAATAAATACCTCTTCGATCTGGCTCATTTATGATATTATAATTCTGGCTTTTGCCAATCAGTAAAATCACTTTTTCATCTATGTGTTGAAACCACGTTATTAAAATTGGGCGGATTTATGCCATAATATTACTTTAATACATTTGTGGATTGTTATTTGTTACAGATGATTTTTTATGGATAAAAAAAGGATCAGTTCAGACATTTTTATATCAGATATAAATAGATCTTAGTGTGTTTTGCTGAACATTAAAGTCCATTTGGATTGATTGCGTGTTAAATATTAATAACATATTTTTAATAAATTTGAGTGCGTACATTTTGACATAACTGGGTTCAATAAGATTCGTGTAATCTGACAGGTATAGACAGTAACTTTAAAAACAAAATCGACTTTATTTTTACAAAAATAGCAACCAAAATCCTGATAAATTTGTTACGTTCTGAATTCTGAAATACAGCATTAAATCAAGGCTAAGCTCGGGACTGTAGGCTGATTTAGACCAGTCACCTGTCAAACTACAGCTTGTAAAAAAAGGAAAAAAATATATAAAGAAAGATTGGTTAAAGTTTTTACTTCTTTATCCGGGACCTAAACTTATTATGCTTTAATACTTATCATAAAAATATGAATCTAATAAAGGTAAAAACTAAATCTATTTTTTTAATCCTAAAAAACTTGATAAATGGTTTATACATAATGATAATTTGGAAATTTTTAGGATCTTCATTATATTTTAAAAAACCCGACTGGAAAAAACACTAGTATATAACATAATAAAACTTTGTATACGGTTTAATAAGAAATTATTATATATTTTTTATATAGTGCACAATAAATACTTTTTTGTTTGATAAATTTCTAACCTTTTTTGTTTTGTTAGTTATAAAATACTTCTAACTGAACCTAACACAAAAATAATAATTTGTGATTGATTAAAAAAAATTACAAATCTTATTTGATTTTGAAGAGTTTCCCTATGCTGTTTCAAAGCCTAAGGTCTATTCCGAAGTTATGCGAAATCCAACGAAAAAGAATAATTTAAATCGCACCATGGGAAAAAAAGCCATCGCCGGAAAAAATAATAAAGGAAAATAAATACGATGAATAAATAGATAACTATCGTATGGTCGGTTAAAAATAACTTATATTTTTTCTGGCGCACATTGTATTAATATTCCATGCTATAATAATTGTAAAAAAAATTGTTTTTACTTTATAAACTAAATATAGCTAGAGTTATAGCTCTAAATTTATTTTAATCATAGGTTTTTAACATAATACATAATTCATCTCAATCAAATATCAATATTTTAATAATCTTTACTCGCACTAACGATCTCTTTAATATTTTTTAACACCTGTGAAAGGGCAGTTTACTCCCAATTGCCAAATTATACAGATCATTAGCTGGAGTAAGAGTAGAGACTATGTGAATCTAGGTGGAAACGCAGGTGCGATATAGACTCTTTGGATGATTGGGTATTTTTAGTTCATAAAAACCGGGATAAATATTTTATAAAAAAATTGCCTTTAGTACTCACGAGCTTCGTAACTTTCTCTTAGTGATAGAATTTTGAAGTTGGTTTAATAATTCCAGAGATTAGCGCAAAACTATCAAACTCAAACTTATTCTCTTTATAATTGAATAGACCATTTTTTTCAGTAATAAAAATAGTTTCTTATAAAGGATTTTCATCCAAAATAAAGCCATTGTCGTATGCGTATGTACTTGCCAATGATGATAATAATTTTATTTAAGATATATCAAATGGAGCTATAGGGTGATATTGATAAATAAATCTCATCTTTGAGTAGTATCTCAAGTAGACGTTCAATGTATTGAACTATTTAATAAACAAAACTTAAGTTGCCATTTAACAAGTTACTCTCAGCTGAGGCTGCACTGTATAATAAATAAAACTCAGGTGTAAAAACCGTTGTATGCTGTGAATTAAAATTTCATTTGACATGTTCTTCATATCTATTTATTAAATAGCGAGGATCTTAAGATGCTGACTTTAATTTGACAACGTCTCAGCTGATATCGCACTCAAGCGAAACAAAGTTACACGTATTGTATATTGCCTTTTGTATCACACAGTAACCTAGAAATACAGTACCTCTTTGTACCTTGCTACCTTTTTGTTATAACACGATATACGTCGGCCACTATGGCGTTCCGGGATCAGCCTGTGTATATCAGTTTCAAACAGGCCGGCATAATTGTGTCGACTGCCGAGGGGTAATCATCTCTCGTCAGTCGACATTATATTGGACCCCACTTATCATCAGGTGCAGTGGAATCAATTTGCTGTGTTCGTATAAAAAGAAAACCTCAATTCTCAGTCTTTGGTTTACAATACCGACATCATACAATATCCGATTGTTCTGATATAGATTCTGAGGACGTGACTTCGCAAACGCCTCACAACTTATAACAATCCAATGTCGTGGTAATAGAGTTTAGAATCGTACTCTCGGAGTAGAGATTCGTATCTCATACAGGATAACTTTGAAGATATTGTACATTAAATATAATTCTGTTCGAAAAAAATTGTAATAAGTTAATTTTTTATAATTATTTTGCTGTAAATTTTATGACAGCGATTTCGTACATTAAATTGCGTTTTACAAGCCTGTAGTTATCTTTAAATTGCAAACTAAAGAATAATTCAAAGATAGTAACTTTGTATTGTTATGCCAGTTACTAATTTTTGTTCCTCTTTGCTAATCATTGCGATTTTCTTGAAGATGGCAAACAGTGACGAAGAGTCCAAATAACCCGATTCCTTCGGACTTCTCTTTATATAAAACTAATATAGAATCTAATTATCATTAAAAAGATTTGCAAACCGCATTCATGCATATTAGTATATTAGTAAATGTTGGGTATATGTTGGGTCACCTCCTCGTGTGCGGCGGGATGGGTGGTCTATGCGGATAAGTCCAAGTAGAATGCCGATCCTTCACCGCCGGTATACCTGGGCAACGGCGAATCACTCCCCGTATAGGGTCTGGCTCACCGTTGGCGAAGTACCCTCCCAACCACCGGAGTTTATCCGAAGAGGCTTAACCAGAGACCTTGCGGCTACGCGGCAAAAAGGACTGGTAGGTTATGACCTGTGGGCGTGTCAGACCGACCTCTCTGTAGTGGAGGGGTATGAGCCCACCTACGTCTTGTACCGTGCGTAGTTGAGCGTCGTACGAGGGGATAATGGAATCCTGGGGGGTTGAGTCTACTGCTGGTCGGCTGTTGATACCGGTGGGGACAACACGCCCCCTTTGGTCCGGCATTCCTTCTAAACGGTAGCCCCAGGAACTAGCCAGCCTGGGGTAACCGGTAAGGGCACCCCTTAAGGGTTGCTGGCGAGGATTACGGGGTCATGGGGTGCGCAGTCGGCGGAGCGCGGGGACCAGAGCTAGCACGAACCAAAATCTCGGTCTCGGCAGCCTTGGCACCCCTCGCACCGTGCGGACTCGCTGCATCACGGATCCTGGGTCCTATACTCCCTGTGGTAGGTCCTGGTGCTCGAATGAGCATCCCCATCTGCGGGCTCCAAGGAGGGTGGGACGCCACGGGGAATGAATGATATATAGTCACTCACTATGCCAAAAGCGAAGAGTATCAACAAAACTAACAAGCCGTCCGCTGGTTCTAACGAAGCGCACGGCAACATAGTCGGAAGGGTCGCTGCTTCCGTGGAAGCGCCCCACAACACACAGGGGCCGGTCGCTGCTTCCTCCGTGGAAGCGCCTAGCCCTAGCACATCGACCGCCACCGCCCCTAATTCATGGTTGGCTGGTGAGCAGGTCTGGCAGGTGGTCCAGCGGAAAAAAACACCCTCCGACATGCGGAAAAAAAATAAACGCACAGAGAGTCTGAGCAACATAGGAGGTAAGATCCTACTCGATACCACCGTCAATAACCCACGCACCTGCATCTACGTACCCAAATCAATTGACGCAGTTATAATTAATGAGTTCTGTTCCAGAGACCTGACCACAGTCAGGCTCCGGAGCAGCTGTCCTAGCATCCCGGAGGTAATACTAGCGTCCGCCTACCTACCGGGCGACGCGGACGTACCGACGGTCGAGCTAGTGAACCTAATTAGACACTGCGAAGACAAGAAGCTTGAGCTGATCATCTCGGCGGACGCGAACGCTCATCATACTATCTGGGGTGGCGGCGCTTCCAATAAAAGAGGTGATGACTTGGTTGAATTTCTATTCTCCACTAATCTTAGGCTCATAAACAGAGGGTCCGAACCCACTTTTGTAACTTCCAGATACCAAACTATTATAGACATAACACTGTCAACGGATAATATTTCGGAAAAATATCAGATTGGCAGGTATCTAACGAACTATCCAACTCGGATCACAGATGGATAAGATATAAACTGAACGTGGACACCAAGAAGCCCGAACCTTGGCGCAACCCTAGAAGAACTGATAGCGTATGGTTCGGAAAGCTGGTGTCAGCAAGCCCGAACCTCAAACATATCCCCGAGGAATATGGCGGGCCGGCTGACATAGAGAAACACGTAAATAAACTGACAGAAACACTAATAGACGCATTTCAAAAAAGCTGTCCGCTCACGGGACACACGCCTAGGACTGCCAATCGCAGCGGCTGGTGGAGTCCTCAACTCGAGAAATTGAGATGCAAACTACGCAAACTGTTTAACAGAGCAAAAAACACAAGGAAAGCAGAAGACTGGGATGCGTACAAGGCAACCCAGGCAGCATACAAAAAATGCATCCGGGTACGGAAGCGCGAATGCTGGCGAACTTTCTGTACTAACATTAAATCAAACACACAGGCAGCTAGGGTGAGAAAAATCCTATCTAAAGACCCAGATCGCAACCTAGGCTCCCTGAAGAAACCAGATAACAGCTATACAACAACCGACACAGAAATGTGCGAGCTGTTACTTAACACACACTTTCCAGGTTGCTCCGTAACGGAGAACACCACATGGGAGGAGGAGTTCAACAAAAATTTAAACTAGCAACTAGCGACGCCATCTCTACTGCCCAGCGAGTAATCACGCTGGAAAAAGTCCTATGGGCAATAAACAGCTTCTCTGCCTATAAAGCGGCTGGTCTTGACGGCATCTTCCCAGGACTTCTACAGTGGAGCAAAAGCACAATTGCTCCACATCTAGTCAAGATCTACCGAGGATGCCTCATACACTGCTACACCCCCCATAAATGGAGAGAAGTAAAAGTAGTATTTATACCTAAACCAGGTAAGAGCGACTATACACGACCAAAATCGTATAGACCAATCAGCCTCACTTCCTTCCTTCTTAAGGCAATGGAGAGATTGTGTGATCGAGATCTCCGAGATGAGGCTCTAACTTACCACCCTCTACATCACCAACAACACGCCTACTCCTCTGGCAAATCAACCGAATCAGCGCTTCACAATGTCATTACGACAATAGAGAGCGCACTATCAACTCAATCTTCAGCGCTTGCAGCCTTCATTGACATCGAAGGAGCTTTTGACAAGACGCAGTTTAACAGCATAAGCCGTGCACTGCTCAACCATGGTGCTGACCCATCCACAGCCAACTGGATAGGTAATATGCTAAGGAAAAGAGCGGTGCAGGTGACAGTCAATGGCAAAGTCCGAGCCATTGTATCGAAAGGCTGCCCACATGGGGGGAGTAATATCGCCACTCCTGTGGAACCTCGTAGTGGATGACCTAATTAGGTCACTAAACGAGGCGGGCTTCCACACTGTAGGCTATGCAGACGATGTAGCGATCCTTGTTAAGGGAAAATTCGAAGGCGTCCTATGCGATCTCATGCAAGGGGCCCTCAAAATCGTCGAACGATGGTGCCTAGAACAAGGACTAACGGCAAACCCATCGAAAACCGAACTCGTATTGTTCACAAGAAAGCGAACTATAGAAAATTTTCGCTTACCTAAATTACAAGGCACCACGTTATCTCTTACAAAAGAGGTGAAATACCTAGGTGTCATTTTGGATGATAAACTGTTATGGAATAAACATCTGGACCACAAACTAGAAAAGGCCTGTATCACATTCTGGCAGTGTAAAAGACTTCTCGGCAAAACTTGGGGCGTACACCCTAAAATTGCCAGATGGCTATATACTGCGGTGGTACGACCAATCACCACCTATGGAGCTGTAGTCTGGTGGCCCAGAACCAAACTATCCACAGCTAGAAACAAACTGCAGCAATTTCAGAGATTAGCGTGTACAGCTACAACGGGCTGCATGAAAACTACACCCACAGCTGCTTTAGAGGTCCTGTTGGGACTGCCGCCCCTGGATCTGTTTATCCAACAAGAGGCAGCCTCAGCAGCAGTCAGGCTAAAGACACTCAAGCTCTGGGGTACAGCAATAGGTGCCCACGCCGAAATTCTGGTAGAGGCCATCAACTATAAACCACTGATGGCCGCTCCCAACGACAGGGTACCCAAACAATATATCTTCGGAAAAAACTACACCGTAAGGCTGACCGAAGAACAGCATGACTGGTCTGGCACACACGAACTGCGAATATACACCGATGGGTCTAAGACCAGAACAGGATCGGGGGCAGGTGTGTTCTTACCAGAAATTAACATCAAGATATCAATGGCCTTAGGCGCACACAGTTCCATCTACCAATGTGAATGTGTCGCCATCACGGAGGCAGCCAGAGCAGTGGAAAAGCGGGGCCTTATAGGCCACAAAATACGCATTGTATCCGATAGCGCTGCTGTATTACGAGCCCTTGATAGCAAGACCATTCAATCAGGGCTCATACTAGAGTGCCACCAAGCACTGGAGGGTATAGGAAAGACTAACTCAGTTACCCTACAGTGGATCAAAGGGCACAGTGGCTCTCTAGGAAATGACGCAGCTGACGAGCTGGCAAAAGAGGATCGGACCAGACTTTACTGGGTCCCGAACCAATCATGGCGCTCCCCTTGACCAGCTGAGAACATGGCTGCGTCACAGAACACATAAACTACACGCGGATCAATGGGCGAGTATCAGTACATGCAGACAATCCCGGGAAGCCGTGCCACACCCGGACTCTCGTCTGACTAAGCGCCTTTTATCTTTGGACAGGGCATCCCTACGCATAGTCGTAGGTACCATTACTGGACATTGCCCACTAAACAAACATTTATATGTTCTAGGTATAACCGACAGCCCCCTATGTAGGGGGATGTCTGTTGGCCGATGAAACAGCTTACCACGTCATCCTGGAATGTGAAGGAGTAGCTGCGCAACGGGCAAAAATCCTCGATTCGCCGGGGTCACTCCGAGAAGCCTGTGGAGACACCAGGAGGATCCTGCGCTTCTGGAAGGAGTTAGGCTGGCTTGCTCTGTAGCCGGCATGCATGTCACGCACAATGGCCCGACTTTTTTTTTACGGGCTAAATGCGGAAAAAGGAGCCCATAACCAATACCAATACCAATACCAAATGTTGAATCGCATTCCCTTTCGGAAAATTGCATCTCACCCCACTGATGGCAAATATACGCAACAGATACGTTTATTTTTTGGACGCGAATTAAGGAGTTTCTCCAGATTACCTTGCATTTTTGTACGATCTCGGAAAAATATTAATTACTCTAAAAACATTCTTAATACTCCACAACGCATCCGCGATCAACAAAAATATTTTTCAATCAACATAACCTTCAAGTTACAATTTAAAAATGTGTGCTCATAAAAGCCAGTCGTTTCTGATTTATGCTCCTGTTTACGCCAGGCCCGTATTCAGTGCGTCTGAATAACGCCCCCATCGAGGCCACCTCGCAACGTGGGCGGTGCGTTGACACATTTGACACCGCATTGTTTGAGTTACTCAATTTCTGTTGTTTATACGATTTAATTAGACGTCGACTAATTTCGTCCAAAGTAACACGTTAGAAGGGAGATTATGGCGTATTGTGTCAGTTTGTGTAAACAATTTCACGTCTTAGACATTAAGCTGTTCATAAATTTAATAAACAATACGTATACTAATATGAAGTAATAATAAACTCAATTATTAGATAGGTGTACGTATACGTTCACTGGTGGTAGGTTTCTCATACCTGAGACTCCGGCTGGGTAGGTTCCTCCGCAATGTCTATTTCTGCCGCCAAGCAGCAGTGTGTAGTCACTGTTGTGTTCCGGTTTAGAAAACATTGTAGCCAGTGTAACTACTGCTCATAATAAGATTTAACATCACATGTTTAAGGATGGCGAGAGCAGTGGAATACCAAATAATACTGTGTAATTCATGGTGTTAGATAGTGTTTCTACTGTTTATGGGCGGTCGTATCGCTTACCATCAGAATGGCAAGCTCGTCTCATAATTCAAAACAATATAAAAAAGTATTTAATAAATTAGCTATTAGTAATTACCCTTTAGAACAAAATTGAACAAAACAAAACTAGCGTACAGCACATACTTAGAACCTATAAACTTCATTATACGTATTATTTATTAGACCATAATATTTAATCGTTTAATCGAATGTCCGCAGGTTCAAATCCCTAGGGCACTCACCTCTGACTTTTCTAAAAAATCATGTGTGCATTCTTTGTGAATTTATCGTTCGCTTTAACGGTGAAGGAAAACATCGTGAGGAAACCTGCACATCTGAGAAGTTCCTCTATAGGAATTTCGAAGGTGTGTGAAGTCTACCAATCCGCACTAGGCCAGCGTGGTGGACTAAGGCCTAAACCCTCTAAGTAGTGGAGGAGGCCCGTGCTCAACAGTGGGCAAGTATATAATACAGGGCTGATATTATTATTATTATTATTATTTAATCGTTTCAACAGATTTTGAAATACGATATTTACGAGTTACCGGTACAGACCCACCACAAAACACTTTAAACCGGCCCTGTTCCCTGCTATAATCATAAAACGTTGTCATTTTTTAAACGCTACGCCTTTATGAAAAAAAGCTCTTAAATTAAGAGACAAAATATTACAAACATTACTATACTGCGCCCTTCATTTTCTTTTGTAATTTATATGCTTAGCTATTTACTAGACGTTTATGTTTTTAGTCGACTTAGTTAAGTAGAAATGGACTAAATATTGCCCAAGGCTGGATAATGCTCGCACAATTCCGAAATACAGTGTAGGCTTTTATATAGTAAAGAAAAAGGTAGAACTGCTTGCCAATTAACAGATGGCGGGAAAGGCCATTAGGGATGACTAAGAGGAGAAATAAACATATTACATCCTTAAAAAACCATAATAAATCATAAATTTAAGTGTTGGGTTTTCTGTAATTCACACAACAAGCAAGTAATAGTATAATCAGGTTCCCGAGACGTATTCTCTGTATTTATAAACTAAAAAATCTGTTTAAAATTTTTCCCACGCTTTTTTTTATATTTGTTGGTCCCATTGCTACTATTGTCGTAAGTAATATCTAGATTCTAGTTAGAAACCTAAAACTACATATAAGGTAGCATAAATCTGTATAAACTATTCAGGATTGTAAGGAACAATATAAATATCTACACCCATTTCAGATCTGTATCATGTGTTACAAAACTGTATACCTGGCGGACTTGGCAAGGAATTTAATTATTTCTTAGTAGACAAACTCTATATGCTCGCCGCTGTTATACGCTTATTAATATCATAGAATAACCATCAAATATTCCCAAAAAAATGAAAAACTGTGTGTTAAATATCCACTACATTCTATATTAACCTACGAAGCGAACGTTAATATCAAAGTAATTATTTTTCTATAATCCATCTTTTGATATAACTGGCAAATTCAATCGAAAAAAGACTCGATATTAATGAAATATCTCCATTCACACATCTCTCAACATCAAGATATCGCTCGATAAAAATACATTAAAACAACAATGAACAATCACTGGATGGAACCCAACACTATTGTTACGAGAGAGACAATTCGAAGCGATTAAGTAAGGCTTTGTTCCCGTCTCAGCTACGTGTTCGACATCCATTCTTTACTTCAAGCGCCTTTCAGACATGTATTGTCTGTATGGGATTACTTTAAAGGTATACAAGTAGAATATAGATTAATACTGGCCTGCAGAAAATGATTTATTTTTTAAAAATATCTTGTCTGATAGTAAGTGTAACATCGACGCATGAAACTGATGCATATCTAAGCGACAATCATAAAAATTTTGAGTAAGCGACTAAAAGAGATATATCGAGTTTATATATTATATGTCATATCGACGTTTGAAACTCATTAATATCAAAGCGACAATCATTAAACTTTTGAATAAGCGACCAAAAGATTTGATTTTAATAAGAATAATCATAACAATTGAACTATTTACTTTATAAAAATAATATAGTCTAACCCCCTTATTCATAAACGTTTTTTATCTAACGACTGAGTAAGGCTGTGATAACAAGTCTGTTTCTCAGTGCTGACGGCATGGCAGTCTTCGCAGTGCGTAGACGTAAGGCCGTTGTGATTGGCTAATATTGAAATACAACAATAATAACCAATCACAACGGCCCTATGTCTATTTCTCGGTGCCGTTGGGCACTGGGAAACAGGCTTGTTATCACAGCTTTACTCCGTCCTTAGATAAAAAACGTTTATGAATAAGGGGGTTAGTCGTCTTTACTGGTGGTAGGTCTCTCAGATGTTACAGTCCGCCTGGGTAGGCACCACTGCAATGTCTATTTCTGCCGCCAAGCAGCAGTGTGTAGTCACTGTTTTGTTCCGGTTTGAAGGACATTGTAACCATAATTACTGGACATACTAAGACTTAACATTTACGTCTGAGGATAGCGAGCGCAGTGGAATACCAAACAATACTTTGTAATTCAAAGTGTTGGGAGGTGTTTCTACTGTTTAATGGGGGCGTTTGGAAAATTCCACCACGGTATCCCCTGCCTGTCGTAAGAGGCGACTAATAGGGGCCACGAAGGGGGTCGTCGGCGGGCAGCAGGGGGCTGTCCGCCCTAGTGCATTTCTGTGCATCTTTGCACATTTGTCGGTTAACCCCCGGGTTGGACGGCAGTGTGTGTAGTTGGCCTCACGCTGCCGTAGACGCCGAGGGCGTCCTTCGGTGCGCGGGAGCTTCTGAGCCCCCCCCCCCCCCCCCATAGGAGACGGGCCGCAAGGCGACACCGCGCAGGGGCGGCTGCGGTCGCAGACTAGACACTCAGTCAGAGGAAGCCCGCGGCCGTCCCTAATGCGCCGAAGAGGGCCACCGTGGAGTTTTAACTGGTAGGCCGTGCATAGGTTATGTTGTATATAGGGTCAGGGACTCGGCCCGACGGTCGCCCGAAGGTCACCATCAAATCCGGGCGGCTTAACGCCGGGCCTTAAGGCACGGTTACCCCAGCATAACCGCTCAGTCGCCCCCCACGAAAGCTGGGCGGTAGTAATAAGCGAACTCATCTCGTTTATACTATAATTTTCTCCCGTTGTTGCAAAGACTTTGTAGTGTTCATGGTCAAGGAGCAGACCGACGTCAAATCTCTAAAATTTAAATTGTAGCAAAAATTTCACCTGTGTAAGCGCTGGAAATAAAACCTATAATAAAACTCAACACAAAACACGACTAAGCTAAATCCCATTCCGACTCAAAAACTATTGGCATCCCGGTCTAGTAATCCTGTCACGCCGCGTTACACATATACATTTTACAGAAAAATACCGGAAAATATTTACTCGGACCGGTAAAAATTCGGCAATAGTTGAACAATGGAACGGAGGATCAAACATGACGTTCCGCTACATTCATCAATACGTTAGTAAATAAAATTGCAAAAAACAGCAGAATTTTTCGGCCGGAATATCAAACGGTATTTTTCCGGTGCATATTGTAAACATTTTATACGAAGGTATTTTATGCATGGAATTTAATTTGTCATTTTTCCGTTAAAAATATCGTGCTTTTGCGATTTAAATATGATATGGCATTACTAATAAAAATGGTCACTTGCGAGTTCGATTTTTATACTTTTAAACTGCATAGGATAATATTAAGTTCAGAGATTTCTGCGTTTACTTCTAACAAATATCCTGGCATAATAACATTTAACAAACTTGTGCAGAAACATTATAGTAAGGTAAACTAGGCGATAGCCTAGTTGGGAATGGAAAGGACTGTCAAGACAAATGTCCACAGGTTCAAAACCCAACGGCACCTCTGACTTTTTTAAAGTCATGTCTGTTCATTATGACTTATTACTGGCTTTAACGGTGAAGGAAAACATCGTGAGGAAACCAGCATCGTCAGAGGTTCTTTATAAGAATTTTCAGGTTATGTGAAGTCTGTCAATCTTGTCAGGTTAGTAGTAGAGGAGACCCGTGCCCAGCATTGGGACAGTACATAATACAGGGCTGTAATACAAGATGAAGTAAGATCCTATATACGTCTTGTGAAATATTTCCTTTTGTAGAGCTTAATTAAATTTCCTTAGTATTCCTAGACACAGAAACTTATCCTTGTAACAATGCGTAACATTAATCCTAACTAAATTTCGTCAGAAGGAACAATTCTATCGTAATTCCATCGCGTAGGATCTTCATTTAGAAATTTAATTACTATACACGTCATATGTGGTTTATAAATTAACTACTGATCCAACGCGTATATTCCTGAATATACTTAGTTTAGTTATTGCAATGACTAGAATGCTAGGACTGTAATCTTTTTATTTCGAGTCGAGTAATCTGATGGGTTTAGGCGTTGTTGCCCCCAGGAAATAGATGCGCTAACCGTATTTTTAGAAGCTGTGTATTCATAATTTATATGGATGTCGCAGGATGACCACTACTGAACATGGGCCTCCTCTAAAGATTTCCAGATCGACTTATTGTAAACGGTCCACATCCAGCGATCTCTTGCGACTGTTATGAGGTCATATGTCCACCTCGTGGATGGACGTCCAACGCTGCGCTTCCCAGTTCGTAGCCTCCACTCCAGAACCTTCTTGCTCCATCGGCCATCAGTTCTGCGAGTTATGCGCCCTGCCCGCTACCACTTCAGCTTGCTAATCCGATGGGCTATGTCCGTGAAATAATTAGAATACATACAGAAAAACAAAAGGGGGGAAGGCCTTTGTGGTAAAAGACACAACCGCCAATAAAAGAATAGCATCAGCCAGAACTTGAGTTTAAAACACTACGTGCACTGTCCTCGTATTCTTTAATATAAAATATTAAATCTAACGCCTAGTAATAGCAATCACTTAGTGTTATTCAAACCGGATACCAAATGTGCGTGCACACTGTTGCTTGGCGGCAGAAATATGCATGGTAATGATATCTTTCAATACGGTACAAGAGGCAATAGACAAGATGATTTGTACAATCGTTAACCATAATAGAAACCAAAAACATATGGGAATGTTATTAGTCACATAGTAACTTACGGATGTAGGAATATAAAAGATCTACATTATCGCTTTCGCGGGCAGCCACCATCTGGCGGTCTTTCGTAAAAAGTAAGTCAATTACTTCCTGCAATAGGGTTCAAAACTATGTACAGTGGATAAGAACTGGTAATGAAGAGAACATATAGAAGTTATCATAAGTAGTTTTACTCTTCCTTGAATAGTCTTGTTAGTTATTTAAAAATAGGAAAATAAATATTAGACACATCCGGACAAAGTTGGGGGAAACTGGGTCAAGGTGCGCATTATCCTTTTCTAACCCACAATCTATCAACTAATGCACACCAATGACAAAATAGAGGTTAATATTTCACCATAACCCCCATAAAAATATCTTTCCGATAAACTTAATGAGGTCCATTTGTTGCGAAAACGTACATCCTTATTCCTTATAATATATCTATAATATGACAAATATTACTGCGTTAGTGACGTAGTTGTATTACGACTGTAGTTGTGGCTTATTGGGCTAAGGTCTTGGGTTCGATCACCGGGTCGGGCAAAATGATAGTGGAATTTGTGCCCAATATAGATACGTTCGCCACCTATCACATTACAGGACGGAATACACACGGCAAAAAGTGGGTGCGCTTGTTGTGCCTATGCCTACCCCTTCGGAGATAAAATGCATGAGTGTGTGTGCATATACCTATAACAATGCCAATATTTATGACAAATTTTGAAGTGAACGAAGTTTGGCTCAAAATTAAATCATATTTCACAGAGAAGTACTCAGCGGTCTACTTTTACTCTGGAAAGAAATTATCAAACGGATGAAACCGCGAGCATAAAAATCCGTTCCTTTTCTAAGTGTTATTAGAAAGACATAATAATATATGTTAGATATTAAGAAAATATACTAAATATGATAGGCTTGATTAAGTTTAAATATTACAGTGCCTGTAAAGAATTTTATTAGAATTTTATAGCAACAAAAACATACAATTTTGTGGTATAACCCTCAAAACTTTTCTCACAGTTTTAAAAAGGGTTATACCACCCACCTCCCCAGGCTCCCCTAATTGCATAACTGGACTTAATTTGAAATTAAATAAACACAAATCCACTGAGTTATTTGCATAGAGACGTTCCATGGCCTCTTTAATATTTTTATTAAAACAAATTTATAACCAGTTTATAAACTCAGCCATTTTATGAACTAGCAGAGATTTATTAATATTTATGTGAGAAACTTTCCTTGCGCTTTAAAAATGACTTCTTTTAAAATGATAACGAACTATTTTGAACTGCTTTGCCGGCATAGTTGTATTGCAAACTACCATGCTGATATCTCGGATTTGATTCTCGGTTTGAGGAAAGAGATATTGGACTCCGCTTATTGTCAGCCCGGAGTAGAATTGTGCCCGATAAATAGGTTCGTTCCCTTATTACATGTAATTTAGCAAAGCTAGCAAATCGTAGATGTGATTAGACCTCTGACACCCTACTTACCCTTGAAATAAGGCGTTTATGAATAACCAAACATTCACTTAGTAATGCATCGAAAGGACATTGTTCTGTGCCCATACATAATTCGCCCTGGAACCAACAGCAATGTAAAAATGTTTGTAATATTTAGAATCATTAAAAAATTCTCATGACATATTATTTATAAAACGGACAAGCTGAGATATCGCATCAATCCAAAAAAACGATGAGATTTTGAGGTTATAATTGATAATAAACATTGAAAGCTTTTCAATGTTCAAGGTAGATTTATAGTCCTATCATTTACGCTTTAAATATGCTTTTTATTGATATAAGTACCTATCTAATATATATAAGCCCTAAAGATTCATCACTATGTAGGTATCTTGATTATTTTTTACCAGGCTATTTTAAGACTTAATTCATATAATTTTTTATAAGTAAAAAGGTACCTAATTATGTAGTTATAGTATTTACATCCTCTAAGAGTACCCTTCAGATTTTATGTATTTTCTATATATACGTACGTCGTACGTATTCCCCGAAGAGACAGACAGAGGTGCACTGTTTCGCATTCACGCTTTATCAGAAGCATGGCATATTTAACACACTTTTGGTAGACTCTTAGGGCATGTAGGATTAAATTAAACAAATAAAAAAATATTTTTAGTTCATATTATTTATTTCCTCATCACCTACATTGTTTTATAAAATATTATCTGAGTATTGTGCAGGAGGGTTGTTGTTATGGTATTATTTATCAATTCAGTTTTGCCAATCACAATCACCGTGTCCGGAGTTCCAACATTCTATTACAGAGCACGCAGCTTCTACTAACATTGTTACAGCTGAAGTATGTATAGGCTCTTGGGCCGTGGTCTAACATGCTGTACATATAAGATCAAGGGCTACAACCTGAAAAAAAACAAACAAACGCATTATGCTCAAATTATAATGGCAATATATTAATATTGTGTCACACGGAAAGCAGATTTATGTATTCAAATCTTCCAGCTGAATTAAATGTTAGAAACCTTCAAGCATATGACACACATTTTTTAATCAACAATATACTTGCTAGTTTGCTCTTAAGTTTGCCACAGCCACATGCTAAAGTGTGTAGTAGGTAGTATACAGACTCTGTTCGCTGTCTCCACGCAGTTACCAAGAACAGGAACTGAGGAGCGAACTAGAAGTTTGGCGGCAGTTAAACTTGTACGATTAAAGAAAAATGTGCTTACCAAACAAGGCGCTGTCCATTGTTGTATACAATGGCGAATCTGCTCGTTCTCCAACACCATGGATCCGCCAGCAGAGCCACAATTAATGCAAAAAGCAATTTCCATTTCGTATCCGTTATCAATGCCAGGTAAATTGTTACATCAGTTCACAAAGTCCAGAAATCACAGCCAGTGTATGTCGATATCGTAATCAATCACACAGAGTCTTTATAATAGCCGAATCGTCAATGATATAGTAATAGTCAGAGAATTATAATATATTATATTATATGGAAAGTGAGAGTCTAGCTTATTTGTCTCTGATGAGTGAAGTGTAAGTGACATTAAATTGAATTCAAAAATGAAGTAAGAATTAGGGATACTACTCGACTAGATTCCGGATCGATTATATCGATCATTTATACAAAAATCGATTTTATTCAACATAGGGTTATTTTATTCGGAAAAATATGTAGCGGGATCCTTATCCCGGAAAATCTTTCACACGGGCGGATCCGATAGTAATTTAATATGGAGAGAGTTTGAGGCCCCCGGATGGAGGGAGAGAGAAGAACGCTACTTTTTACATGTATAATTCATAAATATTTTGTACGACAGAAAAATAAATGTTCGCATAATATATTATGCTCTGCTATCTGTACGAAGCCAGGGCGGATCGCTAATATAGAATCTAAATAAACAAAGTAAATCAATATGAATTAAAAACTAAAAAAAAACGTTTTTCATAGACGACTTGATCTATAATCAATTTAGTCCTAAAACTAACTACTTATTTATTTGAGACGCATCCACTGCTCGATTAAATATTATTATAAAAATTAAAGAACATATCGCCTCACAAATGGAATATATTAAAATGTTTCAATAATTAATTATCGGTAATTAGATTTATCGTTTTGTCGAACCGGTACATCTCTATACACAATTAGTTGTAAACATGTCGGCGACTTTGACTTTAAGTCGTTACAATATTTTTATATATTCATTTTGGATGTAGCAGCTTGTCCGTTTTATACACATATTTGCAAATAGTATAAAAAAATACATAAATAATTATGGTGCTAGTCACACCTTTGTTGGTTCTAGGGCCGTTTTCGACAATGTCCTTTGATTAGAGAATACGCATTAGCAATCGCAGCAATTAGCAAGCAAAAGTTTTTGATTATTTAATAGTTATAGTGTTTGCTGGTGGTAAGATATATTTTATATCCGGATAGTGACTACCGTACACAAAGATCAGCCTGTGTATATCCGGTTTCAACAGAACGGCATAATTGTGTCGACTGCCAAGGGGTAATCATCTTTGGTCAGTCGACAATCTATTGAACCCACTCCACTTACCATCAGGTGTAGTGGGATTACTGTGTCGTGAATATATTAAAAAAAATAGCAGATTCCTCGCAGCCCACATTGTACGAGATTCAAATTTATAATCAACGGATAATTAATTACCTCAATTAGGCCGAAACAGTCTCTAATTTGTCTCTTTTATTTAACTGGTCTCATTTCCAAAATTCATAAACCGCAACATAAATATCTGTAGAAACACAAGAATAATGCTGGCAACAACTTGAACATGCTAGATTTGTTTTTGTACGTAAATAGGTACACTGTAACACTATTTACCGTCTTAGTCTGTTACGCCGCCAAGCAACAGTGTCCAAGCACTGTTTTCTGGTTATTATAAATACTCTATCAATAATCATTTCTTATGTTAACTTTTTCAGACGACTTACGCCTCAACTCGCTCCGTGACCATATAATATCAGCCTTGTATTAAATACTGATCCACTGCGAGGCACAGGCCTTCTTTACTACTGAAAGGGATGCGATTTCAGTCCACCACGCTGGTCTAGTGCGGATGAGTAGACTTTACACACCCTTAACATTCGTAGAGAACTTCTCAGGTATGAAGATTTCCTCACGATGTTTTCCTGCACCGTTACAGCAAGCGATAATTCACAAAAAATACACACATCATTTTAGAAAAGTCAGAGGTGTGTGCCCTTGAATTTAAACCCGCGGACATTCGTCGCAACAGTCCGTTCCACACCCAACTAGGCTATTGCCGTTCTCGCGTCATGACCATGAAGGGTCATCTCAAATAAACAACAAAAACCGCACACTGAATCAAAATAGTAACTTTATTCTAGATTATAACTTTGTGTAAATAAATTCAATTTCGTCTAAAATATTCTAACATGTTCAAAGTTCCATGTTATCTAAATAATAGAGGTTTTATTTCAACGACATGACAGACATGTTGTCTGGAGAGTTATATTTTACATTTTTGTTATCATTGTAGCGTAGCATGAAGTACTTACTTTATTTATATAATATATACTATATTACACATATCATTAGAGGCAAAGACATTCCTTTGACGAAAGAATGTTACTGTTTTTACAGAACTTTTAACTTTAAGTACCTGAGATAAAGTTTTAAATAAATAACATATTTGGCAACGACGTCAAAATAGTGTTGTTGCGCTGGACTTCATCATAGAATAATACATAACTTAATTATTATTTTTGACTGCTACGGTAGCGTAGTTGTACTGCATGCGCGGTACGACAGCGCTCTAAGGTCCTGGGTTCGAATCCCGTGTCGGGCAAAGTGCTATTTGGGTTTTTCTGCTCAGTATCAACCCGAAGTCTAGAATTTGTGTCCTATGCAACGATAGGCTCGCCCCCTATCACATCATGGGACGGAACACACTTGGCGAGAAGTGGGTGCCCTAATTGCGCCCCTGCATACCCCTTCGGGAATAAGTGCGTGATTTGTGTGTGTGTGTGTGTGTGTGTGTGTGTCTGTGTGTGTGTATGTGTATAGTTATTTTACTAAGCCTAATAAATAAAAATAAGTCAACTGCCTTCCATCATTTATAATTTGGGAGACTGTCATATTAACGAAGCACGCACGTGTTTAAGACATAACCTTGTCACAGCAAAATTTAATTTCATACAAAACACGGGAAATAGGGAGAAGGTCAAATAAAACAGGAAAGTGTCCCTCAACAAATTATCAAAATTAACAAAAAGCCGGACTCGTTAAGATTAAAAAGTGAATAAGTGTTAAATTAATTTTGAGATTAGGGTTAAGAAGAAATATTTATGTAATGTTGGGATTCTGTTTTCTTAATTTAAGATGTTTTTAATTATTAAAAAAGCTTTTTATTTATATAAAAAATAAGTGTCATGTTCCCAAAACCATATTCAATGCTAAATTAATCAGACACCTGATGATTGTTTGTCATGCAAGAAAAAAATACAAATCATTAAATAAAATATTTAGATTTGACTTTATATGAATCTTTGACCATTAAAAATTAATTTTTTTTTCATAATATCAAGCTCATTAGATAACAAAGAATTTCAGGAACTCCATTTTAATAATTCAAGCGTGTGGACATTTTTCCAAACAAGTCACGAGGGGGTCTCCAAGGCTCCAACATCCAGTGAGGTACGTGTCATGCCTTCTGATTGTTGACCTCCGTTTTGTCGGAACATTGCCAGACAATGATAATTCATAACATACATATTTCCCTCACGATTTGGGCATTTTCTTTGCAGTTACTCAAAGTTACCTAATACTTTTATGTAACTTATGTCTACTATGAGATGTAAGGTTTTTATTATGTACGAGTAAACTGTCTTTATTTACTTTAAGCGACGATAGCCTAGTTGGGTATGGAACGGTCTGCCGAGACGAATGTCCGCAGGTTCAAATCCCAAGGGCACACACCTCTGACTTTTCTAAAAAATCATGTGTGTATTCTTTGTGAATTTATCGTTCGCTTTAACGGTGAAGGAAAACATCGTGATGAAACCTGCACATCTGAGAAGTTCTCTATAGGAATTCCGATGTGTGAAGTCTACCAACCCGCACTAGGCCAGCGTGGTGGACTAAGGCCTAATCCCTCTGAGTAGTAGAGGAGGCCTGTGCTCAGCAGTGGGCAAGTATATAAAACAGGGCTGATATTATTATTATTAAACTGTATTTTTCTGCGTACACGGCAAATTGATCCTACTGCACCTGGTAAGTGGAGTGGGGTCCAATAGAATGTCGACTGACGAGAGACGATTACCCCTCCGCAGTCGGCACAATTAAGCCGGCTTATAAGAACCGGATATACACAGGCTGATCCCGGAACGCGACGCGCTTACGTGGGCCACTATGGGTTTTAAAACCTTGTGTACGGGGGTCGCTATCCGGGCGGATATAAAATGTATCCTACCACCAGTAGTATGCCGAAGGTCTATATTTCTATTCTCAAATAGGGTGAAATTTTGTGAAGGTTTTTTTAATACAACTTTATGAGAACTGAATCTCCTACTGAGCGTGAACACTACGAAGATGTCTTGTTATAATTATATTAAATCAAATTCTTTCTACAATTTCACTGAAAAAGTACCGATGTTACGCTGGCTTCAGATAGGGAAAGGGAAAGTAAAACAAGTTGCTCATATGATATTAATGTCTCGAATGTCCATGCGTACGGATAAAATCCATTTAATATCATTTACAACTTTAAATTGTGTATAAGCAGGCCTTTATTGACATTTTTTGGGGCACGCTAATTTTCAGAAAGTTGTAAGTCCATCATTTTTGTAACCCCCCCCCCCCCCCCCCCTCCTATACTTTTACTTACTTTTTTAATGGCAATGTTTTCGATATCTTTGAAGCTTCCTTTGGGCCCTTGGTATAAGTCATTCCATTATATTTATCACTCAATGATACAAATTAGTCTGATAATGTTCGTCTAAAAAATCATAAAAAAACCCAAGATTATAAATCGTCGAAACATAAATCCAGCACATTGTATAACATTGCAGACATGAAAAATACGAGGGATGTCCACAGAAGGGTAATAGTGCGTGAGGAAATATATTTTCGTGAACCGGTTGGGATCAACAATGTATCATTCTGTAACTTTGTATAACAATGTTAGGGCCTGAAAATGGGAATTAGAAAACACAAATGTCACACCTTTATACTCAGAGAGGTAGGCAGAGGTGCAACTAGGGCACCCACTGCCACCAAGTGTCTTCCGTCCTATGATGTGATAGGGGCCGAGCCTACCTCCATACCGGGCAAAAATTTCAAACTCAACATCACTTTGCCCAAACGGGATTCGAACTGCACATACAACGCACACAATAATACGCTACTGCGACAGTCGGCCAGATAAAAAACAAAAATATAAATACTACGATTTTTCTCAAACCATTTGTAGATATTTTTATTTTTAAATTGACTCTTTTTCAATCACATCAATTTACATTTCGTTATACAATTATAAATTATTATAAATTAGGTGTTGCTCGCGGCTTTGTCCGCGCCTTTCCGGCTACAAGTCCCTATTGTAGCAACAATCTATGGATCACGCTATTTTTACGATGTCAGAGCCATCTATTTTAAAACAATAATTTACCCTGGAAGCAATTGGTATAAAAAATTGCCCATATGTTAATCAGGGATATGGTCTATCCGTTTGCTAAATTCTATCCAGATCTGTTCAGCGATTTTAGTGTTTACTTCTAACGAACATACAAACTTTAATGTTTCATCCATTTATATGAGTGAGATATTTTTTTTCTATGATATACCGACTGTATGCAATACATTATTTTGACAACAATCTAACCTTAAAACTAATAAATTATTTAAATCTAACCTATACTTGTAATGAGATTATGCTTAAGAATAAGTCCAATAACACTTTTCTTATGGGGAAGACACATTGTTCGCGTGTTCTTTTAAATAGCACTCACTGCACTATGTTGCGCTAAATGTTCAGTTAACTAACTCAAAGGGTTTTGTCCTCTTCAACCTTCTCACTAGACCTGTATTGGCACAGAGCAGGATTAAATAAAACCGAGATCTTAATATAAACAAACATTGTAATTCCAATCCTTCATTAGCAAGAGTAAACTCTTGAATCATGGCGAACCTTCGAGAAAGCTGGCGCATTTATCAATGTCTACATAATTATTGAGAAACCGACGGTGCATCGTGAGAAGACACAAAATGGATACGCTCTACTCAATTTTCATGTATACAAGCAATTTACTTGAGATTTAAACTAATTAATCTTGGTTGTGTATGTTACTCTTAAGTGTTTTGAGTTTTAACTAATCAATGTTTTAGCTTACGTTGGCAATTAATTTAAGAGGGAAAGTGAGAAATGTAATTAAATTCAATATTTAAGATAATTTCAGTATACTACCAAAAGGAAAAAATAGGACATGTATAAAGAGCATATAGAGCTTATTTTCTATTACAAAAACTGGATCTCAACACTGTCTAGGAATGGTAAGTAATTTTTTTTTTTTCATTTAAAAAAACAAATCCGATAGAAAACCCGCAGAAAATATACCTATACTATATCTATTACCTACTATACTATACCTATATATACTACACCAAACCTAGGGATTGAACACGATACCACTCATCCACAGCCTGCAACTAGGCCAAGAGAGATAAACATGAATATAATAAAAGATTCAAAAATAAAATTCCTTTTATTCATTCTAATACGTTTTTACGTAAGCAATATCCGCGAAATGTAACATTACTTTCAAATTATCTCGTGTATACATTTTACAATTCTGGCACCAAAAACAAGAGTTCATTGGCTCATATATCATTTTATTTAGGTTAATGTCTCTGGATGTTAACTAAAATGAAACTCCTCGTATGTGACATTTCTACAAAATTTTGCTAATTAAGTTTGAGTAATGTAACAAAATACTGCTAAGTTGTTCTCGTAGAACATTAGTGTCGGCTCGTTCGTATCATTCTGCTCCATGAATTCCGGAAGGCCCCGTCATTGTGTTTCTGGTTATTAATAACATCAAATATCTTCATCGTTTGTTGGTCTATGCAATAAAAATATATATTTTTATTAGTTGAAATAACCTAGTTGATCGGTTGATGATGTATGCCACTGCCTACAAACAGTTACGCAAAAACTTTTAATAGATCGAAATAAAACTATTTTGTAGATTTTATCACGATTTATATATTATAATTCTCTCCCGACGTTTCGAAGACTTTGCAGCCTTTGTGGGAACGGGGCGGACTGAGGTATTGGTTTACAGTTATAATACATCGGTACTCCGATATAACAAAAATATCCCTCTACAATGACTTTCAAGCAAGAGCATACGATGATAGAGTTGAAATTGCCATTAATTACGTGATGACGCGACATGCTAAAATAGTTTACACACAAATAAATAAAATTCAAATGCACCAAATGTTTAGGTTTTCATTTGCATAATTATAATATTACCAAATTCTAAACATGCGTTTATAAAAAAATTCCATCGCATGTTAAACCTAGATAATCTCCGGAATTTGACTGATTTAGTTAATAGGATTTTTGGGTCAGGGTACATTTTAACTTGTAAAATAATTTTTACGCGTGTATGTTAGTCGCTGTGACCTATAAGTAATTAATTCATAAATTATAATAGACTGAAATTCTTAAAAAGATAATAAAAAAGGAAAGTATTACGTATTACAAATATATTAGAATTCCAATCACAGCTTTCTGCCATTACTCATGTCAACAAAGTCGAAAATGTACAAACATTAGGCATAAATAATTCACAACATCAATTTTCTTAGTTGGAAATGGTTAACAAACAGTTCGTTAAAGCATACCGTGAGAATACGAACGAATTGTAAATGATCTCACGTACAAATAATGGACTCCGCAAATTTTTACGATATTTGGATGAAAAATGGTTTTGTGGTATATGAAAAATATTTGATTTTCTTGTGATATGCTGTATGCGATAAGCAAAGATAGATGCTTAACAGGTTACACGATCAATTCAAACATATGTAAATTTTTTACTGTCTCGTAGTGCGTGCGCGGTACGGCAGCGCTCTGAGGTCCTGGGTTCGAATCCAATTGGCAAAGTGATATTTGGGTTTTTCTGCTCAGTGTCAGCCCGGAGTCTGGAATTTGAGCCCGATATGACGATAGGGTCGGCCCCTATCACATCATGGGACGGAACAAACTTGACAAAAATGGGTGACCTGGTTGCGCCTCTGCATACCCCTTCGGAAATACATGCGTTATGTGTGTTTGTTTCTTTTGTAAATTTTTCATGTAACATCTATATAATTTATTATATCAACTCCTTTTGAAGTTGAAGGAAAACGTTGTGAGGAAACGGATCATATTATATTTTTCCAAAAAACGAAAAGGTTATCAATTCATATGTAACATACATATATTTTTCCGGGCTAAAAAGCAACAAACTACATCCATACCAAATTTCATCAAAATTCGTTAAGTTTTTGACTTCATCGCGTTTAGACAAACAGACGTGACGGTCTTTGTTTTATAATACGTAAGATTCTTGTAAATCATGATGATATTTTACGATCATTTCGGCTCCCGAAACGACTTTTATGATGACCAAGATTGAATGTACACGAAATACTAAGTTATAAAATCTGTACACGATTTAATAGCATTAGAAAAACTTAACGGCACGGAATATCAATCATACTTAAATTGCGATTAAGACTATAATGGAAGGACTACAATGTAAGACCCATAAAAATACTATAAGTCCCTTTTAGGTGCTGTCTGATATTCGTTTTTAGCTATTGGAGGAACGAACTGCCGAGAAGGTCGCGGGATCGAACTTAGAGCACGCACCTCTGACATTTTACTTTTATTAATTTTAAATGTTTATTTTCTTTAAATATAGATTACCAGACATAAAATTACAAAACTAGCTTAAATTTTCTCTCTCCTGTCACTTTGGTTATACATAATAAATGGTACAATGGTATTAAATGTTTCTTCTGAGTTAGTCAGATAAGGAAATCAATAGTACCTTTTAAATCAACCTCAATCAAGCTATTATTAGGTAAAGGGTGACAAAAAGCAATGAGAAGAGGCGTGGTAACGTTCGAAAACAAATACCTATACTTTTCCAATATCTAATGTATTTTTTGGCAACTAAATCAATCAACCTCAGTTCCAATCTTTAATAATATAAAAATATTTAGAAAATTAGAGAATTAGTAGAAAATTCAAACTACAGATATGGTACAATCCATATTTGTAGTTTGACATAATATTTCCACTAAATGTTGTATAAACATAAAAAATAAACACATATGCTGCTTACTAGGAATTAAGGTCAAATATTTTCCATGAATTCACAGAACACGAATATGAAACCAAGTAAATTATAAACCGAAATTACATCCACCAAAATGAATTTTAAGTACACATTGCAGGTTTCAGTGCGTTCCCAATTAAAATGGTAATCAATATTACCGACTACATAACTACCTGGAAAAAAATTCACGTTCATTTGAAAAATAAAGTTTGTATTTATTTTCAAAATGTGTTTATTATATTATTATAAACAATAGGAATTGATATTTTAAAATTCAAGTTGCTTTAAAACCAATTTCAACGAAATGGCTGCCTTTTATTCAATAAATAAGTTTTATAATTTGTACACCTTTTCCACCTCTTCAAGGATACGGGTATAAGGATAAAAACAACAAATATTAATACCCAGTTTATCGCAGACGGATCAAATACAGGTACTCACCGGCACGTTGATCGTGACCTGAAACCGGGTCAAAAGCGCCCGGATGTGATATTGACCCGGGGTTGCGACACTTACCCGGTTGTTACCTTTACGTTCTATAGGAATTTTAATAAGAACATTTTGAATATCGAATTATTTATACGAAAATAGGTATGGGTATTATAGTGTAAATAATATATAGTTCAATCAATTATATTATTACAGCTCAAAATATAACGATGAAATAGAAATAAGAGCCTAATGCCCGTATTAATAAATCAATCTTATCCTAAGTAAAATGTCAAGTAGACATTAATTGTAATGAATTACTTAATAAACCAAGCTTGAGTTGTCATTTGAGAGTTTATTCTCAGCTGAATCGGCGTGATACATAAACAAAAGCTGTCAAAATCCTTCACGTATTATACTTGAGGTGATATTTGAGCTAGTGAGTATGGGTTTTAAATTGCGATTATCTTATCTCATCTGATATCACACTCCAGAGAAAACTGAATTTAAGACTTGTTCTAGTTCTTAATCGTTTTGGTCGCTACAGATAACCTCAAATTAAACTTCCAAAACTATATAACCTAAACGTATGAGACAAATTCTGTTAAGTGTAATCAGAACCGGATATATCCGGATGAAACCCAACCAATCGTTACTAATACCGGGTGATAATGTTATCGAATGACCTTAAACCGGGTCAGCTGCCGTGTGATCTTGACCTGGAGTATACCTGGTTATTAATGTTTGGCGAACTTCTGGGTTCAAATGTTAGTTCCGAAATTGTTACTACATGCAAATGTTTGTGCAAATATTGGCCCAGGCAGGAAAGAGCGCCCATCGGGTAGTGTTTTCTAATTCGTAAAACATTCGTTTTTTGTTTGAAATATTCCTTATAATATCATAATATCAGCCCTGTATTATATACTGTCCCACTGTTGGGCACGGGCCTCCTCTACTACTGAGAGGGAATATTCCTTAGTCCACCACGCTGGCCTAGTACGGGTTGGTAGACTTCACACACCCTCGAAAATTCCTAATAGAGAATTTCTCAGGTATGCAGGTTTCCTCACGATGTTTTCCTTCATCGTTAAAGCAAACGATAATTTACAAAGAATACACACATAATTTTTTAGAAAAATCAGAGGTGTGTGCCCTTGGGATTTGAACCTGCGGATATTCGTCTCGGCAGTCAGTTCCACAACCAACTAGGCTATCGCCGCTAACTATTCCTTACCAACCTATTAATAGTTCAGGTTTTATTTGACCTAAACTTTTAATCTGCAGTAGTAATATAATATTCTCATTTACTTTTACGTAATCCACACATTGACGCCTTATTCTCTGAAAGGGTAGAGGCACCCACTTTTTTTCACTTCAAATAATCGAAAATTCTTTTTTCCTACTATACTGAAGTCACAATTCACATTATTTTCAGCTATATTGTCCACATTTTAAAAAATAAATAAGAATAGAGTTAAATATTACCTTTTGATTTGTTTAGTTTAATTATTCTCAAATAAATTAATAATATATCTAAGTGCCTCCATTCGCCTAAAACTGCCAATCACTGCTTAATTGGGCGAAAAAATCTATCTATCGTAGCCTAAAAAAATGCCAATGAACTGAATTAACAAAATTCAACAATTTTTTGTGCGATGTGTCAATTAATTCCGAATATTGACGAACGTTCTAGAGAGTGACTGTCAATACTTTGTCTGAGAATTTATAGCATTCATACTCATGCCGTTCATCCCTGAAGAGGTAGGCAGAGGCGCAACTGGTGAACACATCTCCCCCATATGTGTTCCGTCCTACGATATGGTCGAGGTCCAGGGAGCCCGCCTATCGCCAGCCATATATGGCCAAGTTCCAGACTTATACCGGGTAGAAAAACCTAATATCATTTTGCCCGCCTCAGGAATCGAACCCTAGACCTCAGCACTGTAGTCGTGCCGTAACACAACTACACTACCAAGGCAGTAAAAATAAATATATATATAAACATAATAAAATATCAATATCCAAGAAACTGACATCAACTAGCAGTGATATGCACATAAATGAATTAGTTTAAGTATAGCTGGATTATTACTACAAAGGATGTGATATTGCATAAATAAATGAAACCACATACTTTTCTTTACCTCTGTTAACATTGTGTCAAAATTCATGAATAACGGATATTTTCATCGAAAATACCATTTTTACTTTCTATTAGTGCGAATATGTGTGCCTGAGTGTATTTCTGACTGAAAGTGTAATGTTGCCGCTGCGACGAATGCTGTTATAGTCGTAGAGGCATTAGAGCGTTTAAATTGAAATCTACTTTATATTTGTATTTCTCGAAACTTGAACATTTTCATTTTACATTACGGTTTCAGTAAATTATTGTAAAGTGTTATTTCCAAAAAGATATGTATGTGGTTTTATTTACTAACGCAATGTCAAAATGACCATGTATATGTATATGTTTATAAGTCCCTAACACCTATGAGTATATTCTTCCTTCATAAAAACTCAATCTTCCAAAGCAAATATTCCACGGAACGGAAAAATTCAATATTATGATCTGAATTCTACGTTATGAAAAATGCAATATCTGTTTATTGAATTCACAATCGCAAAACTTCGACATAATCGAGTTGTACATTTAAAAACTAACTTTATAACAGCATTTTATAGTGTATATTTATTATTAACGATTTCTATACTTGGTAACCAGTATTTATCTGTTATTAGTGGTTGTTGAAGGCAGTTTATTTCTTTTGTTAAAAAGTTTTTATATTCGTTATGCTCTGTAGTAGCTATCTCCATACCCACCACTGCAAGCTGCAATGATAGTTCGGGATTTAATTATATTTTTTTATCGAATATCTAGCCGTGATGGTGACGTTGAAAACGTATTTTGTACACAACACGAAGGGCTCGACTGGGATGGTACCATTATCTTAAATGTGGCGTAATATGCTGAAAATATAAACAGTTTTTTTATAGGGGCTTGAAATATGACTCCACTGTACCTAATGCTAAGTGAAGTAAGGTACAGATAGTGTCGACTGACGAGAAATGATAGTCGCCAGTTAACACAATTATGCCGGTATATTTAAGACCTAATATACCTACACAGTTTGATCTCTTAACGGGACACACTTTCGTGGCCCACTATGGTACTTAACACTTTATTTACGGTAGTCAATATTCGTTTGGATACAAATATCTTACTTCGAACAATAACTATTATAATTATTATGATCAAGCGTTTTAAACTGCTCGCTGATCTCTTTATATAATAGTCTAGTCTATCAAGAACTGCAATAATAATTTCACACTTTTATCTCCATCGAAACCTATTAACTATAGTAGAATAATTTCAGAAATAAATTAAATTCGAAATGAAACAATCTAACTTCACTTGGAGTTGTTACACAACAATTAGATGATACAATGTGTATTACAATTTGGAAAAATAAGATAGGTGACGCTTGAAATTTTATAATTTACAATACAGTTCGTTTGAAAATGAATTTTAATATAATTATATATAGTCCATTGAAAAGTTACATTTGGGGTTGCGTTTTTTAGAGGACGCAATTTTATTTTTTTGAAGTGTAGGGGGGGTCAGTGTAAAGTTTTGTACTCTCATTAATACCCAAATACCCAAGGGACCATTAGGAAACAAAAGAACATCTGCCTGCTATTATTATTATTATTATTTCTAACCTCTCTTATTGTAAGAATAGCTGATAATATTGTGTTGAAGTTGTCGTTCAACTTATATCTTTTAGTTGTGCTACATATTTCTGTACGTGCGGATGTATTTTATTCAGTTTTTAATTGGGAAGACGATTTCGAATGAGTTTAGACACGATTTTAACTGTAGTGAAAACTACTTTTTTTTTATTAGCATTTTGACTTTTAAAAGTAATTAAAAGATATAAGTTGAACGATAACTTCAACACAATATTATCAGCTATTCTTACAATAAGAGAGGTTAGAAATAATAATAATAATAGCAGGCAGATGTTCTTTTGTTTCCTAATGGTCCCTTGGGTATTTGGGTATTAATGAGAGTACAAAAAAAAGTATTATTAACCTTATAAACACACGTTCCGATGACGTTGCAATGGACATTGCTTAACATTGAATTTCTTAACATTTCCGCTTATAACTTTTTTATTTATAGTTCTACGACAAAAAGTCACTAGACCAAAGTTGTAGAGAATTTAATTTGCAACAAAAATGTTTATACATTTTTTTTGTCAGATAAATAGTTTAAGAGATACATCGTAAAAACCATTTCAACCCCTATTTTCAAGATAGCGGCCATGGGACAAGGGTGGCGACCCCACAAACTTGGTTTTAGCTTTACACTGACGGGGGGTCACTACACTTCAAAAAAATAAAATTGCGTCCTCTATAAAACGCAAGGTAAGGCCTAAAAAATGTAACATTTCAATGGACTAATAAGGTTTTGTTCAGATATGTCGTACTTTTGTTATGCCAGTGGAATGAGAGTTGTGATTACACTATTTAATAATGTGATTTGTGTGAATCTTCATATCATACTCTTCATTTTGCGTCGCGCTTGCTTTAGCCAAGAAAAATAGCCAAGAATTTTAAAATATTAACTTGAAAATGTGATGGAACATGTGAAAGACGCGACCAAGCAAGGAGTTTATAAAGCTCTTCAATATAAGAGCACTACACGAAGAATGTATACTCATAATGAGGCACTCGACAACGATTCTTAGCGGAAAAACCTTGAATATTATAAGCAAAAATGTACTTACATTATATTTTCTAACAATGATGAAGCGCTTCCCGTTTGCAAGACGATATGCTTCCATTTTTATAGATTTTATTTTCGTTTAAATCAGACTGACGCTATAGGGTATTTTCCTATTTATTCATTATTCTATATGTAAAACCAAATAGTAAGAAAAGGAAGCCATTCTGTGAAAACTGCATTAAAATTGGTTGAGTAATGAGATAGTAAGTCATATTTCAAATGTGCAGGAGTGGACTCTCAATGGGGATATCAATTCATCTCTTTCTTTCATATGCATCGCAATTCCCGATGACGTCGCATGTCTGCATGGCGTCTCATTTCTTTTTCTTGACAACTTCTACAAGATTCAAGTGCTAGACGACTTATTTGATGGGGTCATTAAAACTATTTTACGGATTTTATCGCGTTTTTTATATTATTTTAATTACTTCTAACGTTTCGATGGCTTTTCAGCCTTCATGGTCAGATATTGGTCGTCAGAAAAGTGAAAGTGACAATATCTATCTACATTTTACAAAAAATTACATTTTAAAAACAAAATTTTAAGTTGTTTGAGCTATTGATATAAAATATAAGAGTATCAACGGCGTGTCTGTGTTCTTGTAATATTATAATGAATTTAATTACCACTCAAATGTACCATATTCCTGACTATACAATACAAGATTACCTTCGTACATGGCTTTTCATTTCGAGTACGTTCAACTGAAAATTGGATGTCGTACGAGCCTATACGAATAAAATTACAATTTACTCGGCAATGTACGCGCTTCGTATGCACGGGGCACACGTATATCGCACGTGTTGGGCCATTTGGTTGTGATGCCATAAATTCTTTCTATTTATTGCATTTTTAAATATATTTTTTATGTTTTGGAACAGTGAGATAGATATAGTTTAAAAAAAATTTAATCCCTATAAAATAGAGGTGATTTTAATTTGAGTGTGCTAGGTGTAACATCTTCTCTTAACTCAGGACTTGAGTAAATTTATATATATCTTTTAGTATAGTAGAAAGGGGGAAACTCCTCTACTACTGAGGGGGATTAAGTCTTAATCCACCACGCTAGCCTACTGCGGATTTGTAGACTTCACACACCCTCAAAATTCCTATACAGAACTTCTCAGGTATGCAGGATTCCTCACGATGTTTTCCTTCACCGTTAAAGCAAGCGATAATCCACAAAGAATACACATATCATTTTAGAAAAGTCAGAGTTGTGTGCCCTTGGGTTTTTAACCTACGGACATTCGTCTAGGCAGTCCTTTCCACACCTAAATAGGATATCGCCGCTTTTTTTTTTCTTTTTCTCCACTACTACAATACAAACATTTCTTATAACACAAAGCTCATATATTTCAGGTGTACTATATAATAATTTCATCTCAGCTTTGACCTAGAGTCTAGACATTTCTATTGACACATGATGGATCGATTCCAAGATACAACACAATATACGCGACAGCCTCTTTTATTGCTGATAAGATAATTTATGTCAAGTAAGATCATCTGTGAAGAAATAGACTTTAAAAATCGAACGGTAAATAAGATTAAAGAACTTTTCATATCTTTACTAAATTAACTAACTACCTGTCTCTTAAAGGATTTTTAGTACATTCGTTCAACTTTCTATCATGTATAGAAAAGTAATTACGACTCTAAATTAAATAAAAAAAAAACCTTTGTTCTTTAGATAACTTCTCAATGAGGAACAAAATTTTATGACCTGTCTGATTGCTAAATCATATTGAAATGTTTTTTGTTAAATATCAGCCCTCTATTAAATACTGCGCCCCTGTTCGGCACAAGCCTCCTCTACTAATGAGAGGGATAAGGTCAAAGTCCACCACGCTGTCTTAATGCGGGTTGGTAGACTTCACACCCCCTGAAAATTCCTATTTAAAACTCTCAGGTGTGCAGGTGTACTCATGACGTTTTCCTTCACCGTTAAAGCAGAGTTAATTCGCAAAGAATAGACACATATTTTTTTAGGTAAGGCAGAAATGTGTGCCCTTGAGTTTTGAACCTGCGGACATCCGTCTCGGCAGTCCGTTCCACTCCCAACTAGGCTAGGCAGTTTCTTTACATAATCATTGCTTTATCTCTTTTAATTAAAATTAAATTATTAACTGAAGAGACAAATAGTGATTACCTAAAACATTGATTAACATTTATTAGTGAGCCTCTAATACAAGTGTATTTAAACACGCATGACCTCATCTATTAATATTAATTAACGATAACCTTCCTACAGGAGTCCTGTGTTTGTACAACATCCATTATCCCTCCACAAACTTTGATAATGGCTCCGGTTATTTATCTCGATTAAACACACGCTTTCCAATCTACGGTTAGCAAACTGCATTGCATTTTAAAAATAAAACTTTAATGGTTGAAGTTTATTTTTCAGTGTGGTTTTCCTCAGATGTTCAAGGTCGTGTATATGATTTATTCTGTTTCAAAAGTTTGATCAATCTTAGTTTATATTAAAAGTATTGCGTTGTAAATTGTAATTTTACTCCAATTTGAAATTGATTTACTTCATATTTTACGTTGCATTTATGGTATTTTTAAAAGAAATGATTCTCAAAGATAACTTATGTGTTAAAAGTCAAAACCTTCTGTACCTATATTTTATACAAGACCCTTCGTTCGCACGGGTAGCACAAAGTATAATTATCTACACCATGATGACTTCTTGTTATTTTTTGCACGTGCACAGCAAAGTGAGCCCAGTGCACCTAATGGTAAGTGGATCGAGGTCGTATAGAATGTCGACTGACGAGAAATGATTACCCCTCGCCAGTCGACACAATTATGCCGGCCTGTTGAAACCGTATATCGCTCCAGCCATTTTAAAGTATATAGAAAGCATACTACACAATTTTAATTATTCATCCAACATTCCTAATTATAATATATCCACTGTAGTCATTCATCAGACATGAAACTACTTAACCAAAGCAAGCGTAACTTAATTTATGCTCTTTGTAAGCTAATGACATCTTGCTCATATATCAACGTCGCACGTGAAAACCAAACAGCCACGCGCTGTTGCACGAAGTACCACGCAGTAATTAAAACATGCTGATGGAAGACCTCTGGGTAAACCACAAAACAACTGAATAGAATGTTTAGTACTAACGGTTGATACAGGTAATATACTTAAACTAAACGACCTCTAGGTTATGACAGATTTAAATACCACTTACTTGTGGTAGGTCTATATGTGAGAGTCCGCCACCGTTATGTGTATTTTTGCCGCCAAGCAGCAGTGTGTAGTCACTGTTGTGTTCCAATTTGAAGGACATTGTAGCCAGTGCAACTACTGCACATAATCAGGCTTAACATATGTCTCAGAATGGCGAGCGCAGTGGAATACCAAACAATACTTTATAATTGTGTTGGATATTTATGGGCGGTCGAATCGCTTACCATCAGGCGAACGGCAAGTCCGTCTCGTCATTCAAAGCAATAAAAAAGATTAGATACTAAACTTCATAACATAAGAACATAACCTAAATGTATGTACTATTGCCTACTCCACGTATACTTATTCACAACATTGGGGTCGATGACTTATAATATGGCTATAACTTAAGCCTTAAAGGCAAAATCGTGTCTCACAGTGGGACGTGAATGACTACTTACCATTATTATAAAATAACATGTTCTAATCCTACTAATATTATAAATGCGAAAGTTTGTGAGGATGGCTTTATGGATGTATAAAAACTACTTAACAGAGTTGGATGAAACTTTACAGTAATATTGGTTATACATCAGAATAACACATAGGCTACAATTTATAATAATTTTGTGCAATTTGGTCATAATATAACGATACATATCAAATAACCGGAAAAAAAATATCCCGGTAAACTCCTTCATTTGGGCGAAGCCTCGAGCAAAAGCTAGTATACTATAAACATCAACAGAAAACTACGTATGAATAAAAGCAAACTTAATTGAAAGCAAAAATCCTAATATGTATATATTTATCTTCTTTTTGTTGCGAAAAAGGTTTATTTATTTTAAATATCTGAAATCGTAAGCCATTGTCGCTAAGACTTTAAAAACATTATTTGAAAGTTTCACATTTCCATATTTTCTTTTGAGTCATAAAGAAAATTCTGAACGTTAACCTTTTGACTAAAAGGTGAACGAGGTCGTCCAAATCAAGTATTTAAAGCAGAAATATCGCAACTGCTATTGTTTGGTGTTTGAAAAGTGCTCAGGGAATTCTTCATTTACAGTAACTATTCTACCTAGTTGATCTTTGTTGGTGGTAAAACATTTGTATCCACCCAGACAACGACCACCGTACACAAGGTGTAAAACCCGCCATAATTACGTAATTGTTGTTCCAGAATAAGCTTGTATATATGTAGGCTGAATGATTCGCCTTCCTTGGTGTACGGGCGGTATAAAAATTAAGCAAGCGGAAGATGGCGCTCTCTTCTAAAAAAAAACGATGTAATGAAAAGGTGTTGAGCAATATATAATTTCTTTTTAAGCAGTAAAGGTGTTTGGTAAAAATTCTGTTCCCCGATCCTACATATATTCGGTTTCAAAAAGCTCCATATAATTGTTGACTGGCGAAAGAAAATCTCCATTGGACTCTATCTAGATCCACTCCGCTCGGGTCACTTTTCTATCGAAGCACTGCAAAGGCTTTACTGCACCTGATGTTAAGTGATGTGATGCCGAAAAAAAAATGTAGTGCTCATGTATAAGAAAGAATCTGAATTGCAACTTTTCATTCAGGCACCTCTTATGTCTTTTACTGCGACTTTTACTACTCTGGTCTTGAATAAAATGACTATAGCTATAGTTTCGAGTTTGATAAGGTTTAAAGATAATAATGGTTATTAATGAAATGGCAAACATTATAAATTTTATGTTCTAATAAGGCCTATGTTCCGAAGTTCTTTTGACATAAATTGTCGATGCTGATGAATAATGAAAATAATGAATTATTTAATGCCAGCAGCGTAGACTGTGGAGTTCAGAAGAAATTTGCAAAAACATATAAAAGTATTAAATATTTTTTACCAAAAAACAGAAAATAAAATTAATACATTTTACCAGCAAGGTACGACGTGATCATAAATGGTTTTGATTGTCGAAATTTAAGATGACGTCATAAGTTTGTAAACATACTTCGTCATCCAAACTAATATGTTTAGTGTTTGCAGACGTATCACACCATATCACTGAATCCACGCCATTTTGCCAGAGCCAGCGTTTTGACAGTTAATTTCTTTAGTATATTTTATAATACATTTCTTTATTGAAATATGCATAATAATGAAAAAGTAAAATTTTTTGAAGTCCATAAACAACACTAAATAATGTGAGATGGTTACCAGAAATTAGTTAAATAACTTATTGTGTTGCGGTTTAAGGAAAGAAAGAGAGATATAAGCTTCGGACAATCTATCTCGAGATATAAAAGGCAATAGACAACCTGTTACTTCAGACAATGGCAACAACACGATCGATATATTGTAATCATATTGCCTACAACGCATCGGTACTGTTATGAAATATTGCCAAATAGTTTTGCATAATTCAACATTCTCTAACATATAAAAAATACGCCTATAAATTTTTTTCGTTTTGAACTCGGTTAAAAGGTACCTTTAAGTGACAGGCCGCTCTTGAGTTTTGTATCTTAAGTGACATTTCCGGAATTCAAACGCTCTCATTGTTAATCCTTTTCCTTTCCTTAAGGCCGGCTGAGTCATAATCTTTCCGGCATTGTAGGTGTTTATGGACGGTGACAATCACTTGAGTTAAGTCACGGGTAATGGATTTCCACACACCCTCACTTCTTTTATTGCCTAAGAGGTAGGCAGAAGCAGAACTGAAATACTTTTAGCTATGCACGCCGTGGCAACTAAAGGTTGTTAGTTTAGTTAGTAGTTAGTAGTAGTAGTTTAGTTAGTAGTAGTTTAAAATATTGTTAGTAATTTGTAAGGTTCAATTGATTTAATGTAATTACTATTTGTCCTTAAAATAAATAAAATAAAATAATAAAATGTGTAGTCCGCCCCATAGAAGCAAACCTATTGCCACATATGACACAAATTACAGAGTAATACTGAGCAAAGTGGACAATTAATATTTCCAACTTCCTTTCATCTTTCTGTTTGATTAAATTCGTTGCGGGATAATGAGAAATTAGTTTTCCCTGAGACTCGCCGAGCTTCACTGCTCGGTGTTATAAAATGCGTGCCACTGCTGATCCTGGCTTCCAGGGGTTGTAGTGGTGTGTGTGAGGGTGAGAAAGTCTCTAATACTGAGCAATACAACGCTGAAAAAAAAACAAATTAAGAACAATTTTTGAAGTTTGAAAAACCTAAAGTAATTGTAGATACTGAATTGAATGCCTCCACATTCGAGATCCAAACTCTATTCGTGATTGCGAAGAATCCTTCTTAATATTTGAGTTGTGAGGCCCTGAAAGTAAAGTTAAAACTCGAGTCTTGTCTTTCTTCCTACTAAGCTCAAGTATGTCAAGGACGGGCCCGGTTCCGCAACCTGGCGTTATATATAAAAAATACAATAATTTAAAAATGACCATACAATTTTATTCAGTAAAAATATTTACATATATTTGTTTATGTTTATGTAATTATAATATGTATTTTATGTATTTTGATAGTTATAATATTACTTATATTGTATTTATAGTTATTATAGGTATTTTATATATTTATCTTCTTTCTCAGTGTCATATTACCGTGATGCACCTACCATGATTATCTCGGCACCACCCTAAGGTTCACTGGTAGAGAATGCCTATGGCATTAAGTTCGCCTGTATACATTTGTATATTAAGTGCAATAAATAAAATAAAAAATAAATTTATAATATAATATAGAGCTCTATATTATATTATAAATTTATTTTTTATAATATAATATAGAACTCTGTAACCATATTTTTTTTTCAGTAATTGACTTAAACAGTGTTATGTCAGTGGGAATTACAATTTATTTAACGTAAAAATGGATCTGGCAATATTTTGTCTCGCAGTATTGTAATATCTATTGGTATTACGATACTTTCATGTAACTTTCATCATAGTAAAAATTGGTTAGGAAATATTAACATAGGAATATATGACAACATAGGAATGAAGCAATCCAAAATATTCCCTATTATAATACAAAATAACTTAATAATTACAATTTGCACGACAGTTTAGGGATTACTTAGAGCAAACCGTCTATCCTGATTCAAAACCTTTCAACATCTAGCAGGGTATTCCCTCCAGTGAAATATTATAAAGCCTTGTGACTTACCGGTCCGATACTTCATCCACAGATATTCGGATATACCGTGAAACATCTAAAAGTGCTAAAACCAAAAAACACCTCCCACGTCATTCGCAAATTCTTTCTATTTTTGTGTCTCTAAAAATAGCGTTCAGCGATAAATCTATTTGTGCCTCATTGATAGTATGTGGGCGCGCATGCGTCACTCCCCGGCACTTCCGTCTGATCTTGAACCCGGAAGTAGGTCATGATCAGGTCCCGCGCAGGCTTTGACCTTGGCTCCCGGCCTCACACCGTCCTCTATCGACATTCGTATCTGCTATTCAAGAGCAACTTTTATTACGATATATATGTTCTCATAATATATTTATATCATGAATTCATATCGTCTGCAGGAAATTGTTCGTTTTCTGACTCGGATCCATTTTGTGTAGATGTCTCTCGTAAACGAATCTCATTGAGTTACTGTATTATACCGCCAAGCATGTGAGCTAGTAATATTGTATTCTGGTTTTGTATCAGTTAGTTTTCAGTTTTTTGTTTTAGAACTAATTTTTATTCCTACATACCAATCGCAGTGAATTGTCATGTAATGCAATTTGAAGTTTAAGAATGTAGTTAACGTTGGTACACATAGCGCGGCAAGACGATAATTTAAATTAGACCAAATCATTTATGCAGTACTGTTGTCTTTTGAATTAGTTACAAACATTAATTTTGTTGGTGGTAGGATATATTTTATATTCCGAATAACCAACAACGTACACAAAGTGTCTAAAAACGCCATAGTGCACCACGTAAGTGTGTCGCGTTCGGATCAGCATGTGTATATCCGGTTCCAACAGGCCAGCATAATTGTGTCGACTATCGACGAGTACTCATCGTCAGACAACATTATAAGTACTAGACCCCAACAAAAAAATAATTAGCGTGGCACATACCACGTGAAAATTGCTTATTGGATACACTAAAATTGAAAATTCGTTAATTGGATTTCTGGACAAAAATAATATTTTGCATTTATTGTAAAGTCAATCAACATGGTAACATAACATTTAATTTATTTCAACATACGTACTAAATTAAAACCTAGCTTCCCTTGAAAATTTAGAGGTGACTTTTGGAAGGTCTACAAATGATAAGTATTAAAAACAATAGTTTCCAAAAACAACTATCAAGAACAATTTACACAATAGAAACTGTGGGATAAATGCCATTTGTTCATTATTAGGGAATCGTTTTATTCAATTCACAAAACAATAGCTGGTTTGATCAGATCTGTAGACTTAGTGCTTCAGAAACGGAGAGTACAAAATTTTATTTAGTTTCGATACGTTCGTACGCTTTTGTTCATACGAATACTCATGTATTCACTTAATACAATTGTGCGCAATTGTTTGAGAACTTTATTAATGTTAGGTTGTGCGAAGACACTTTTAACTTATTGTACACTAGCTTTTGCTCGCAGCTTCGCCCTCGTGAAGAAGTTTTCCAGGATAAAAAATAATCTATAACCTTCCCAGGGTCTTAAACTATCTCTATACCAAATTCCATAAAAATACGCTCTGTAGATTTTGAGATAATCGATAACATACAGACAGACAGAAAAGGGGACTTTGTTTTATAACATATATAGATGAAAACGGCGGAGATGACTTATTAATGGTTCGTCTTTAAACAATTATTTTAAAACAGTTTAAATAAATCGCTAAATTAATAATTGGTACAAGCAACTGTTCACAAATCAACTTTTGATTACCAATTTATTTGTAGCAACAGTTAGTTAATGCCCAGCAGTAAGGCACAGACATGATCAAACTTTCAAAGCAAGTTATAATCTTGTAATATTTTGTTAAAAGGGTCGGAACTATATCCACTACGCCCAATTTTCGTCTTCCTAACACGGATTCAAAAGTATATTAGATAGTAAGTCATAAACGTGGAATTGCCGCTTTACAAAGTAATAAGAAGCGTTGCCATGGTAACGCACACAACAAATTTGGAAGGATAAAGTCGGGGAAGTAATCCGACAATATGAAGTTTGAAGGCCCAAGGACTAGGGGATTGATCTTTACTGTTGTAAGGATCTAAATTATTTATTAATAAACTCGATGGAGCGGTTTGACGACCTTAATGCATGAAGATAAGATGTTTGTTTAATAAAAGGTTAGGGAAATACAAAGGACTTTTTTTTGTTACAACCCAAATAATTTATATGAACATAATTTCAAAATAATCGTTTACAAATTACACAAATCGTTGAGGAACGTTTTCTACCAATATATTTGTAATATAATATACATCGGATGTATTCACACACACGCCTTTTAACTCCAAAATGGTAGACAGAGGGGTAACTAGTGCTCTTACTTTGCGCCGAGCGCATGCCATGATGTGATTAGATGCCAGCTTCTCGCCATATCAGGGAGAAATTCCAGACTCCGAGCTGATACTAAGTAGAAAAACCCAATATCATTTTGGTCGACCCGTGGATCGGACCTGAGACCTCAGCACTGTAGTCATACAGTAATGCAAGTACGCGACCCAGGCAGTACTTTGCTAAATAAATAACAACATGCCTTCTTCTGGGAAGTATTTTACACTTAGCATCGAGTAGGATACTTTTCTCGAAGGCTCGAAAACCTATAAAGCGACGTGCATTATATCATGTGTGTGTAGGTACATAACAAAATATATATTGATTTTTATATACAATATAATAAAATGGTTATCCCCTAGTTGAGAACGGAGCTGAAGACCGCAAACCTTAACGCAGACTCCTCTGACTGTTCGAAATTACGTGTGTATTGATTGTCAAATATCGCTCGCTTTGATGGTTAAAGAGAACATCGTGAGAACATCTACATGCCTGAGAATACTCCATAAGAATTTCGAAGGTGTGTGAAGTCTGCCAATCCGCACTAGGCCAGCGTAGTGGACTAAGGCCTGAGCCTTCTCAGTAGTGGAGGAGGTCCGTGCTCAGCAATGGGCCAATACGTAATACAAGGCTATTTACCTTGAATAATTTTTATGGCTGACATCGATACATAACTATAAGTCAATGGTAGCTGATCAAACTCGCTTTGAAATTCTCCGTGTTTTTACGACAAGGGTAGAACGAATAGGCTTGGTTTTATACGATAATGATGTTCCCGGGGATGGCCATTTAACTTCATTACTCGATGCGGCGCTCAACTCTATTTTATATTCTCACAGGAACATAATACTCTTTCTTGACTGCCTCAGTGGGGTATTTGTAATTGTAGACAGTATGAGTACGGATACAGAACTGAGGTCCTGGCTTCGAATCCCGGGTCGGACCAATCGAAATTCCGTTAGGAAGGAATCATACTCTTTTTCATACCACACCAATGTGGAATCAACGCAAAAACAATTTTTGAAGTAATTTGTCTAAGTATTTATAATCAGACTGCCGAAGATTTTATTAATAGATACCTATTAATCCATCATTGGGCACATACTTCCCCTGCAAAGAGGGACTTAACATGCATTTTTTTAACAAAGTAGGTTGTCTGACTTATATATTCCGTCGGGTTATAATTTATTTAAACTAACGATTGAACAAAAATTGTATCTGTCTGATTACAACCTTCGATTGTTAGGGCACTCAGCTTCGGCACCGGTCTACGCCAAGCCAGGATTAGTCTTTGTTCTAGAAAACGTTTGCTCCTCGTTTCAGTAAATAGTGCGAGCATAATTATATGCTTCGCTAAAGTTAGCTCGGAATATTAGTATGCAAATAGGGGCGAGCATGCAAGGCCCGATTCGCATGCATAAGATTACCTGTCTATAATTATGGGAAAATATTCAAGTATGTTTTCCGATTGCTGCACAGAAATTAGCTTTAAGTCCTAGTAGCATAAACGCGATATATTACGTCACACAGGTACTGTCAACTTGCTCATAGAGTTGATCGGTAACAAACTTGTCAATGAGTCTGCGCAGTGCCTTAAATTGACTATCTTGTAGCTGGCTGTAGGTTATATTTTATATCCGCCCGAATAGCGATTACTGTACATGAGGTGTTAAAACCCGCCATAGTGGCCCACGTATGTGTGCCGCGTTCCGGAATCAGCCTGTGTATATCCAGTTCCAACAAGCCGGCATAATTGTGTCGATTGTCGAGGCGCAATCATCTCTCGTCAGTCGGCATTTTATAAGAATGCGCGGCATTCCACTACGCTCGTTAAAGTGAGATATAAAAGGATAGAAGATGCTCTGTTATTTTAAAAATTATACATTTTATTCGTTTTATACAGAGATTTAGTATCGTGTAAAAAACGAGGTACGTTCAGATCGCACGAACATTATTACAATTATGTACATTATTAGTGAGATAGCAACTAGGCGTAGTGACGTAATCCAGACGGTAGGTGCGCCGGGGTAAGTGAACAAGCTAATATTTGTTTAGGTTAATATTTGTCTTCAGTCTGTATTATGACCGAGACTTTAAAACGTTTTTAGTTGAATTCACCAAATTATTATGCAATATTAGATCTTATAAATATTGTAAATGCAAAAGTTTCTAAAGATATTTGGTTATTGATCAAAAGCTAAAGAAAACCGTCGACGGCTAGACTGATTTGGATGAAATTTAGCACACATTTTTTATTTATGCCGCAAAAACGCTCAACGGGACTTTTCCGCGAGGGATCATTTACTCAAGCGGAGCCGCGAACCCAGGCAGTACCAGGAACAAAACCCAGTATACAAGAACAGAGGTTCGAGGTTGTTGAATTACTTTCGTCGCTGGTGGTCTATGTAAGATATCTGAGGGTCAATTCCTTTCGACATAATTTGGTGTTTGTTCACATTAATTTCTAAGTCTATAGTTATTTAATAATGTTAATATAATTACACACGTAATTAAAATCGTTACGTTCCCGTCGCGTGACATGCGAACTTAGTTTAAAATATATTTTTAGCCTGTTACGTGGGTTGTGCCCTACTTGTGAACTGGGATACCCCAGGACTACGACAGCCACACCCACGCGTTTGTGGGGAAACTCACAAATATTTATGAATTACATTTGGGAGTTGTATTTGCTCGTTACATGTTTCGGAATTGTTGATGTATTTCTTGAGTCATTTTTATATTTAAGAAATCGCCATACAAGTAAGTAGTACATAAGTGAGTAAATTTGTAACGCATTAGCAAAATTTATTCATTTTCCGCATATAAACACCGCAATACCCTATATTTAACCTGAAACGGCAAATATATATATTTTTTAAATACAACACAATCTAAAAATAATAAATAAATCGCTATCTATTTTTATTTATTTAACTACTAAAATGAAGATTTAGTATTTATTAACTCAAGTATCAAACTCTTTCTAAGTATTGTCACAAAGTTTGTAATAGATCAGCGATCTGTTGAATTCTTTTAGAAGTATAATCCTTTAAATCGTATTAATTATGCACCAACAATAAAGTTCAAGACTGTTAAATCGAGATAACTTTGAAAACTAAACGGTGATCGATTTAAAAATGATTCACTTTAAGATTAATGATATGCTACTTTCTAAGTCTGTTGACTAAAACTTTTAAATTTGTGACGTTAATGTTTCCAGACCTTTTTCAGCTTGTCAGCATTGAGATAAATTGTATTTAAATGGTAATACTTCGTATAATACATCGTTTTAAGGTTGGTTTTACTTTAAATTCGACTTTGTTCGGGGTTCACTGGGAATTCGTTTCATCGAACGTATATTCCATTCCTTAGAACTCACGCTTACTTCATAACCGTGGCGAAGGGTCCATATAAACCGATTCGCTGGCCGCTTCCCTAGTAGAATTCATATAGAATCTAATTATTATTAGAACAATTTACAGACAGCATTTATGCATATTAGTACCTATATGTTGTGTCGGATCCTTTTGGAAAATTTCACCTATCCCCTCTGCTCCATAATAAATTTTATCAAAATCGGTTCAGAGTTTAATCATGAAAGCGTAATAAAGTTAATTTCGCATTTTTAATATTAATAAGAACAAATAATTCCTAATTCATTTAAGCATATTGTATTAATATATTACACTTCTAAGTACCTATTTTCATAAAAAGACATAAATAAATCACTGCTTATGAGTTCAAAGAATAACTTTTTAATTGTAAACACGAATAACTTTATATTTATACGACCGATGTTAAAGTATGGTGAGTCGCCTTGGTGGCGTAGTTGTACTGCATGCGCAGTACGACAGCACTCTGAGATCCTGGGTTCGAATCCCGGGTCGGGCAAAGTGATATTTGGATTTTTCTGCTCAGTATTAGCCCGGAGTCTGGAATTTGTGCCCGATATGGCGATATGTTCGTCCCCTATCACATCATGGGACGGCACACACTTGGCGAAAAGCGGATGCCCTGGTTGCGCCTCTGCATACCCTTTCGGGGATAAATGCGTGATTTTATGTGTGTGTGATATTAAAGTACGCAATTTCAATTTTCATATAATCCGCGACAGTAGATTTCGACCGCTCTGTGATCCGGGATTAACGTCCGTTCGTATATGCGCATCCAATTATGGATGTTGTATTGTAGAGATATAAATTTTTGATTATTTCAAATCGATTTTATAAATATCGGAAATATAAAAAGATTTTTGAAACTGACATTAGAGGTTGTGGTAAAATTCTGGATGTGTTGAGTACTACCTATATAAGCTTGCTTTTAAGTCTAAAAGGATTTCAAAAGGTTAGAAACTAGAGAGCATTTGAAACACCATTTATAGGGTTAGTTCAGCGAAAGGGAATATTTTCAACATTGCTAAGTAAAATAAGATATAATACTGTAAATAAAATTATGAAAAATAGTTAAATTTAGAGTTAGAGCAATAAATAACATTAAATACTTATACAGAGGTATTTTTATTAGAAACTGTTTAACGGTAATTAAACTTGCCATCTGTATTCACCCACGTTTTAATTCAAATAACAGTTGCGCGAAGTTTTACACTATTTTAGCAATATTTAGACACGACAATGCGATTCGTGGTTGAGACGTTTCTAATTTATTTATTATTGCCAATAATTGTTATTTTATCACAATAAGAAAGCTTAAAACACAATTAATAATTGAGAAACAAAACAAAACAGCTAAGCTCGGTCCTTTCTTACTCAATAACCTTGATGAAAGCTCTCTTGAGCTTTAAGTGTCGTTAACGTAGTAATAGAACTCCTGTCGAGCTTACCCGCTATTTTATACCTTATGTTATTATTTATTAATATTTTAAAACAACTTAATGAAGAGACGAACGAATCGCTCGCTGACGATAAGCCTCTTATACTCCTATTTCTTAGTGCTTACCTACGTCACATAAAACATTCGTGTGCAAAATTTCACGCTTCTAGGCCCGTCGGCTTAAGCTATGTAGTGTCTGTCAGTGTTAAGAGTTTATTAAATAGATGGAGATAATAATGGCTTTAATTACATGTTTATTAGAGACCACAATCCTTTGTTATTAATTGTTCTCTTTCGATTACCGAAAATCTAAATCTACCATCAAATTAAAAATCGAAATGTAAATATTGTAACTACTTATTTATATTTTATTTCAATGTACATGTGCTTCTAATATTACAAATACGAATGCATAAACTGTAGATAATGTAGTTAGTGGTACAATTATCTCTGATATGTATGTAAAATTACTTTTATATAATTTATTGGACAATTATTATTATTCAAAATAAATAATACAAGATACATTATCGGTTTTCCATAAACGATATCAAGCTTAATCTATGGTCCGATTCCGAGAGTAAACCAATCACATTAAGTAATTTGTTAGCATATCAAAAGAACATCGTTCTGATTGGTAAATTTTTGGGATGTATGGAAAAAAGCGATTAGGATTGCTTATTGAACATTGTGATTAGACCGCGCACTAACATCCCAAATTGTTAAACGGACATAAATTGTTTAATATTTTTGTTATATACTTGAAACTATATGGGCTGTATTAATGAATCAATTTCACTTTTAAGTAAAATTTCAATTAGACATTTAATATATTGAACTCCATATAATTACTTATATTTACTCATTTGTAAAACATTGAATGTTTAATTAACCATTTTTTTAGTTCATCTACGGAACAGGCTATATATAGTCTTTCGACCATACTGCCTAGTCTTACGTATGTTTTAATTAACCGAGCTGAAGCTGTCGTTCAACAGTTTGTTCTCATCAACTCATAAGTAATACTAATGATGGTAATGATACTACTAATGTATGATGTAATCAATACAGAACTTGCGACACATAAGTCGCGGCAGTTAAATAAACAAAACTCAGTTGACAAAATCCGACACACATTGTGACTTGAGATATCATTTAAGCTTTTGTAAACATAGATTTAATAAATAACTTAATTTTAATTTGTCTTAGCTTATATCACAGTTCAAAGTAAACCTGAGGACCTTATTAGTAAGTTAAATCTTAAGTAGGTCTCATCGAAACTCAAGGACCAAGACAATGTAATGTTAAATTACATCGTGATTTTACATTGCCTACAGAGGTTATAAGCATAAAAACTTTATAGTGAAGTCTCGTAATGGTCTATTTAACCTTTAATATAACACCGCTGATACCTAAAAACGCGACGTAATAAGCAAAAATATGCCCAAATTACAGCATCATAAGCTACGAACATTAATCAACGTCATACAAGTCACCTGCGGCCGACCTTGAACAACCGGGTCAAGTTTACCCGGGTACGATTCAACCGGGTCTCCGCTGAACCCGGATATCCCGAAAATATATTAAGACGAACAACGCACCGTGTTAACCGGATCAAAAATGTTTTTATCTCAAGGTTTGAACGTAATTTTTTCCTCAGAGCAAAAGATAATTGTATTCAAAGAACAAAATATGTTTCAATTATAGTAATTGGCGTAATCAACTTAAAGTCTAATTTCCTTTGATAATAAAAGACTGTAATTACTAAAGTTAGAATGTAACTTGCTTATTGTTCCTTTAATTTTCTTCGCACGTGATTATTATCCTATTTCACGTAAGGTTAACGAATCAGCACGAAATAAAAAGCCTTTCACTAATCAACTTAATTGTCTGATTTTCCTTTTAAGATTTTCAGGGATCCGTATCTCTAAAACGACCCTTAAAGGATTACTCTGTTGTCCGTCGATCCGTCTATCAAGACCTATTTTAACAGGAACGCGTAGAGATATCAAGTTGAAAGCTAAGTTGACTTTAAATTTATGTATTTAGATAATTTTACAAGTTTGGTAAGGAACCCTCAGTGCATGAACCCAACCCGCACTTCACCTGTTTTTATATGTTAAATAAGTAAATATTTTTAACCGACAGAATGCCCTTATTAAATCCTTCTAATCGTTAAAATATTCTATATGGCTACTTTTTATCCCAGAAAAAATATAACGGAACTTTTATCCCGGAGAATCTTTTTAATACGAGCCGAGCCGTAAGCAAAAACTTGTTTAAAAATAATTTATTTTATAATAAATAAATATCTCACGTCGCATTATAAGTCCACTAAACATCAAAAACCATAAGTTAGAAAGCTAAAACTATATATACACAAGGTCTGTTTTAAAGAAAAATAAAACGTATTCTATAATATAAATTTCATTTAAAACATGCATATTGCACATGTATTTGTTCTTTAATAACTCCAAGCAAGCTCCATGTTACAGTAATCCACGCACGCTACAAGTTAGAATGACCTCAGTACATCTTTATTATCTTTCCATATCTTTATCTATCGTTAGCAACAAGTTTTACGAGCAGACATTACAAAGTAACCTCAGTATGCGCCCGGGGCATATTATCCCCATCAGGCGGACACCCCCTCTGGGGTAGGGGTGTTGCGCTCCGGCGGAGGCAGTGGGATGTTTTGTTTTCTTTTATTTTCATTGTTAATGTTTTTTCAGACTTTTAACTTTTAAATCGACATGTGTGTAAAATATCTTCGATTTAGTTTTGGTATAGTTTTAGCTGATCCTATCTCAAGTTTGTTGTGTGTTTAATTTTTTTTTGTTAAATTAATTGGATCTTGACAAAAAAGTAATAAAAATGTACACAATTCATATGTTATATAAACATCTACATCAATTCGTGTAACAATAATCACACCTACATATAAGAATATAGCTTTTAATGCTCACGGTAACTCTTCCTTGAGATCAGCTGAAGATTACACAATCTCATTATCTTAAAAGCCTCGCCCAGTCTGGACCCAAATGAATTAAATCACGTCCGCCATAAACCGAATTAAATTTTCTAATATAATTTGTAAATAGCTAATGCCTCGATATTTTGATAAACGTGATCAATATAAAACTTAAATCCCCAATATGCTAATAAATCACATTAAAGTAGAGAAAGTAAAATAGTCTACGATAATAAAAAAGTACGATACGATACGAAACTTATAAGTTCAATGATTTTAATCTTAAAGAAACTGAATTTTGTTTTGTAGCAGACACCTTGTAAATAATATACAGTATTATATCTATCTGTATGATATCGATTTTCTCAAAATCTACTGAAAGGATTTTTATGAAACTAGGTATGGAGGTAGTGTAGGACCCTTAAAAGGTTATAGGATACTTTCTATACCGGGAAAATATATAGCGAGACTTTTATCCCGGAAAACTACATCCCGCGGGCAATCCGCGAGCAAAAGTTAATAATATACAAATATAAAACACGAAACTATTAACGGCTTCACAATAAACTCATTATAATACTCAACAATTATTTGCCGACATAAATTATTCATAACATCTCTAATCCCAGTTTTTATAAGGTAAATTGAGTTAAGAGTATTGAGGTGCCTCGACAAATATATTGAGAATGTGTTGAACGCCGTGACGTCATATCAGATTAAAAAGTGATCATCCGATCTATTTCCCAGTAAGGTATGATATTGCTCTATTCAATGTCCACTTTGTGTAGAGGTAACGTAGACCGCGGTTACCCCTTTGACAGTTTATGAATTTCTAATATTAAACATTGGACAATACCTGATATTTGATATTGGAATATCTTTGTCCATAATCGTATTATTAAATTCCTCCATTTTAAACTGGCCCGCATAGTTATGTTGACTCATCTTTCCGAAGTCGACACTTTCAGTGATGAAGACAGACATTTTCCAAAAGAGAACCCGACACAACATATATGTACTAGTGTGCATAAATGTCTGCAAATTCCAATGATAATTAAATTTTACATAAATAACGAAAGGGAAGCCGATAGGATTCGGGTTACATAGATCCTTCGTTACTGCACTCCATCTATCCACGAAAGTGAAGCCGATAGGAATCAGTTTATATAGATCCTTCGTCACTGCACTCTAATTATCCAACTGTGCTTACGCTAGATGCGATGAAGTCATACCATGTCCATATAAAAAATAACAGCCCATAATAATTTTGGTAAAAGAACGGCGTCATAACAAAATGAAATTGCGCGTAATTTGTTACCATTACAACGATAAACGTTTACATACAACCTCCATTTGTATGTGGATTGCTAATGGGGTGTGAAAAAGTAGATGTTTGTGTACTCTACGCCCCTATTTGATATCATAACTGTGATTCTAGGTATATCGCTGGCTCATATTACAGGGCTGCATGTTAAATCTGTTGTACAAATTGAATGATATATATCACATGATTCTGTCTTTCTGTAAAAAGATCTTATAATCTCGAAAAGTAATTAAAGAAACCATGAATTTTTGTCTCTAATTTTTAACTTCATGAAAATTTTATATTTCATTTATCCAACAAAAATAAAATTTACATAGGACCTTGTAGTAGTAAGCGAGTGATATCTTGAAATTAATCATAATTATAAATATATAGTAAGTAAATTGAGTGTCATTGAAAAATATCTTAATGAAATTATAAACAGGTCTCTTTTAAGAGTAATCATTATACTACATTTATTGTTAAAATATAAAATCGTAAAACAGAAAAAACTATATCGATCTTCTTTTGGCCCGTAATTAATATTTGCCGTGTAAGTTACGAATTTATTAATAAATTATATAATTTAATTAAATAACGTGTCACTGATGAAAATGATTAATTCTTCTCATGTTTAGGTAATAGCCGCACAGTCAGTAGTATCCAAGGAACATTACTTCTAGTGTTTAGTTTTATTATATATATCACAATAAATGTAAAATACATTCGAAACCGCTTAAACTAATTACGTTTTGTTATAAAACTCCGCTCTATATTCTCTCAGTCGTGAAATAGAGCGAGAATTCTCGATCATGTCCATCCAAGCTGTTGTAACAAATAGCTTTGGTAAAACCGTAGAGTTTAATTATTTTCCTAACATAAATAACTATAGTGCTGGCATCCCTCGGGATGGGACGTACGAAAGCTCTTTATTAATTGCTTGGTCTTGTTTTACGTCTCTACACGAAAAAAGTTAAAATAAGTATGTAGAGTTTATAATCATTGATAAATATTTCCATAAAAATTCTTAGAAATACATTCTTTTAAAACTCTATAACGATTTTTAAGGACCCAAGTAGTCTTATTTCGTATTTAGAATTATGATGTAGGTTACACTTCTCTCGTATATCTAAGAGCTTATCCGATAGGAGATATAAACCACAAAATACTTTTTACGACCTATAACATTTTTACGAGCAGCCAGGACGAGGCGTAGAGTTCATAATAAATATTTTATTTCCAGAGAAATATTCTTCTCAAAAACAATATTCATCATTTAGCATTTCATATTTTTAGGTCATATTTTTTAAATTAATTTTTCAATTTTTGTAACACTTGTAAAGTATTTTTTTCTATTACATTATTTTTATTACACCCACTCAACAAAAAATACCTTATTACACATTTATTAGTTAAAAAAAAAAAAAATCCCCACGCAAAAATCTCCTATATTTTTTCTAAATATATCTATTTTTAAATAAATATTCTTTATAGCTATATCTAAAAATAATAACCCAACTACTTTTATAATCAACCACAAATTCACTAAAAATGCCATCAAAACCACTAACCTTCGGAACGCGTCTCCCTCGTATCCTCGACGATCAACAGGTGGGGTAGACGCAGTCGCTCGAGCTCCAGCTCGGCTGAAGGCGCGGTAGTACCGACTCGGGGCACGCCCATCGCGGCCGGTGGTCTGGGCGCGAATGTCGCTCGACTGCCGTCCGGGGGAAAAGCCAGGTGAAAATGCAAGGAGCTATCGACGCGCTGCAATTGTTCCGATGAACTGTACTGAGGCGGGGGGTGAATTTACAAGAGGTTATGATTATGATAGGTATTGCTTAAAGCAAATTACAGTATTATGTATGTACTACGAAAATTCGATATTTCTTAAAGTAGTAACATCATTTTATAACGAATTTATTTTAATAGAGACATCTAAAAATATTTTTATAACATAATTGTATGATGATTCGTAAAATTTTAACAATATATTATCTTGAATTATGAAATAATAGATATATTTCAAAGAAAGCTTCAACACTCGTAGGTGACACGTAGCGTCGTAGCAGTCTACGGTGCGTTACTACGCCGTAGTTCTTTGAGTCGGTTCGTTAACTCAACATTAGAGACGTTGACATTGTATTAGCTTACAAATTATATTCTAATTTATTCACGAATATTAACATTTATTCCTTAAGGAAATAGTTGGTGAAAGTAAAACAGCCAGCCAACAGACTGCCTCGGTGGCGTAGTTGTATTGCACGTCCGGTACAATAGCGCTCTGAGGTCCTGGGTTCGAATCCCGGGTCGGGCAAAGTGATATTTGGGTTTTTCTGCTCAGTATCAGCCCGGAGTCTGGAATTTGTGCCCGATATGGCGATAGGCTCGCCCCCTATCACATCATGGGACGGAACATACTTGGCGAAAAGTGGGTGCCCTAGTTGCGCCTCTGCATACCCCTTCGGGGATAAAATGCGTGATGTTATGTATGTATGTATGTAAGTAAAACAGCTGAAGTGTTTTCTTAAGAAATATAAAGGATTGTAAGCGGCGATAGCCTAGTTGGGTGTGGAACGGACTGCCGAGACGAATGTCCGCAGGTTCAAATCCCAAGGGCACACACCTCTGACTTTTCTAAAAAATCATGTGTGTATTCTTTGTGAATTTATCGTTCGCTTTAACGGTGAAGGAAAACATCGTGAGGGAAACCTGCACATCTGAGAAGTTCTCTATAGGAATTTCGAAGGTGTGTGAAGTCTACCAATCCGCACTAGGCCAGTATGGTTTACTAAGGCCTAATCCCTCTCAGTAGTAGAGGAGGTCCGTGCTCAGCAGTGGGCAAGTATATAATACAGGGCTGATATTATTATTTCTTATATATAAAGGATTGTATTCTTTTGTTGCCAAGAGTACTGTTTTAAATACATTAATAAGAATGTGTAAACTATGATGAGTGTTTATTTTTATTTTTGTGTTGTTAAATTTTTGTAAATACAACCTCAATATAACTAGATAGCATCTTTAGTTTCAAAGTAGTTTCAACTTTAATGGCTTTTAGTAAGTTTTAAGTTTTTTTTTACTCTGAATCTCGGAGAGATCGTAAAAACTAACGAAATATAATTATATTTATGATTGGCATAATCTGCTTTAAAAATAATTTACCATATTATCATATAAATAAATAAGAGTGAATACAAAGATTGTGTTATAATTTTTGGTATTTTTTTATTCCCTTCGATAGGATGTGTTAACTAAGAGTAATATAACGGTTTAACAGTGTTAAAATTGCAGTAATATCCACTAAGTATTCTTGAACTAAAATTTTATTATAAAAATTTAACCTAAATTACTAACATGAGAAGTAAAAGCTACTTTATAAAGCTTTACAAAGCAGTACATGAATACATACTTCCTTAAAATAAAAATATTTTAGGGATGTTATCGCGGTTCTTATATTTTAATTAAATATTGTAAAATAAAGATAGATATTGTAACTTTGACTTTTCGGATGACAAACACCTCAATGCGCCCCGTGATCACGTAGACTGCAGTCTTTGAAATATCAGGAGAAACATATAATACAAAAACCACGATAAATCCGTAAAATAGTTTTACTTTAATGCCCAACATTCACGTTAACATAAGAAATCATTATACAAACTGCCTCCAATGAACATAATTAAAATATTTTACAAATCTTATCCATATTAAGAAATTCCAAGCCCTCATACCACAGTCACCAACTGCAAAATAAACGAAATATAAACGCGGCTCCGAAACATATGTGGCTGGAATCTAAACGATACCGCTTTGTGCAATCAGATATAACAATACAACAATCATAACTTGACCCCCAATTTTTCCTGGTTACCTTCTTTTTTATACCAATGCGAAGGTTGGTGTGAACGGGCGGCGGGTCACAAATACTGGATGCTGTATAGGCTGGGGTTATCGGAAAACGCTGATCATTGATTAACCCCTAACATAATGTAGATAGTGGCAGTATGACAGTGGTGAAAGGTGAAATTTTCCTAAAAGGTACCTGACACAACATATAGGTACTAATGTGCGTGAATCGTTCGTCTGCAAATCGTTCTAGTGATAATTAGATATTCCAAAAAAATCCTAGTTCCTGCCGGCTTCCCTTTATATAGAAAAGAGAAGCCGGCAGGAATCGGGTTATATGGACTCTTCGTCACTGCACTCTAGTTGTCATAAGTTATATGGAGAGATATATTCACGACATTCTGTTATGCAATGAGATTTCTAAAGAAGATTTTTTATAGAAATTCAGTTTATTGATTTGTTTAGACAGAATCGTTTTTGTGGTGAATTGTTATAAATAATGTAAAGCTGACGTTTAGGAAAAAATAAACAATAATTTTACTAACGCGATGCGTTATATATATATATTTCAAAAAAACAAAGCTGTACAGGGTGCTTTAAATACTGACATGCATGGTTCGTGAGGGAAGTTTATTGTAAGAAAATGCTCTCAGGTGAGGGAGCGTTACTTATTACTAGAATTTTAGTCGATGTCATGCGTAAGAGGAGGCATTATGTCAACTAATAAAAGAAATGGTCGCTAAGGTTGGGTATAGGATTTTTTTTAACAATTTATATAAGGCATAAGACAGAACATAAACATATTTATCAAAAGATTTTCAATTGTTCTCATCTAGATTATCTTCCTTAATTTTTACTTACTATTACTAAACTATTAACAAGAGGGTAAAAATAATTTAATTTATATCCAATTTCTAGTGTCTTTATTTAATGGCTTTATATAATTTAGGATGTTACTAAATCGGTTATAATTCTTAATAGAGTCTTGTGAGGATTTTTTTCAGTAAACACCTAATGAATAAAAATAATTTTAACAAAAAATTGAACCGCCTTCAAAAACCACTCAAAACCAAAAAATAATTTCACATAACAATTATATATTGGATACCAATTTTGGAGTCGGTGCCTAATTAAAATTGCTAGTTAGCAAATTTTTTTTGCATAGTCCATCTATGAACTACATTTCTTTCAAATGAATTAAAAGGAGTAGGTTCGCGTTTCTACTAACAAACATACACAGTGAAAGGTGTAATACCAAGCACATGTACGGTGTTTCATCTTTTTCTTTCCTCTTTTTTCGGGGCAGGGAGTGTAATATACCCACATTTGACCAGCTATGTGTAACAGGGGAAGAATTTGGGTAGTGTACAGTTCACAAATTTAAATATTTCCTTAATAGCTTCCATTTGCTGTGCTACGGCGGTGCGTTCATCTCTGGTGACGAGCTGACTTTGTACGCTGGCAGCACATTGTTTTCGTATATTTGTTAATGTATTTATCTAGCTTAACTAGCAATTTTAATTAGGCACCGACTCCAAAATTGGTATCCAATATATAACTGTTATGTGAAATTATTTTTTGGTTTTGAGTGGTTTTTGAAGGCGGTTTAATTTTTTGTTAAAATTATTTTTATTTTTTGCTTTTTTGTGTTAGTTATAAATAGACCGTTTCAATGGCATAGTTGTGTTTCGCTCGCACTACAACTATCGCGCTGAAATGTTACTCTCTCTGCCTACCCCTGAAAAGAGGAAAAGGCGTGATGCTATATATATGTATGTAAGAAATTAGATTCAAGCAAACCTAATGCACAAACACAACTGATATGTTTGGCTCACAGTAAAACTATCGCGCTGTGGTGTAACACCTCTGCCTACCCCTGAAAAGGGTAAAAGGTGTGATGCTATATGTATGTATGTAAGAAGTAGAGTCCATTAAACCCAACACAAAAACACAACTAATGTGTTTCTCACGCAGTACGACTATCGCGCTGAAATGTTACACCTCTGCCTATCCCTGAAAAGGAGAAAAGGTGTGATGCTATATATATGTATGTAAGAAGTAGATTCAAGCAAACCTAACGCAAAAACACAACTGATATATTTAAATCATACTACAACTATCGCGCTGTGGTGTTACATCTCTGCCTACCCCTAAAAAGGGGAAGAGGTGTGTTGCTATATACATATATGTATGAATGTAAGAAGTAGAGTCAATTAAACCCAACCCAAAAACACAACTGATATGTTTCACACACAGTACGACTATCGTGATGAAATGTTACGCCTCTGCCTACCCCTGAAAAGGAGAAAAGGTGTGATGCTATATATATGTATGTAAGAAGTAGATTCAAGCAAACCTAACGCAAAAATACAACTGATATATTTAAATCATACTACAACTATCGTGCTGTGGTGTTACATCTCTGCCTACCCCTAAAAAGGGGAAAAGGTGTGATGCTATATACATATATGTATGTATGTAAGAAGTAGAGTCAATTAAACCCAACCCAAAAACTCAACTGATATGTTTCACACACAGTACGACTATCGTGATGAAATGTTACGCCTCTGCCTACCCCTGACACGGGGAAAAGGTGTTATGCTATATGTATAAGTATGTGAGAAGTATAGTCAACCAAACTCAATGCAAAAACATAACTAAATACGTCACAGGAAAGCTAAATTCGCGATTTCGTTTTCTTGGACGACATAATTATTCTAGTTTTTTTTATTTTAAAAGCAAACTACCGAAGCGATGTTGAAAAAAAATTTATGGGACCAATCTGGAGAGAAATTCTTTCGAATAAAAAAAGAATTTTCTAAATCGGTTCATAAATGAGCGAGTTCTGAGGTAACAAACATACAAAAAAAAAAATTAAAAAAAAATTCACGTCGAATTGATAACCTCCTCCTTTTTTTGAAGTCGGTTAAAAAGTATCTAAGAGTAAAAGGTACTTCAGAGACGAGCATATTACTCTTAAATCAGTTTTTAAAAATGTCATTATCTACTACTCTCCCTGTCTCGCACTACTATAGTCACGTAAAGGGAGCCAATCGAATAAAAAAATATATCCTGGAACGTGACACGGGGCGCTGTACGCACAACATACTTTATTCATTACCGCTAATAGGTTATATTTTATTTTGAATTTCGATCGTCTGCTTAAATTTGCGAGTTTTGAAGTGTAAAATACTTAAGATTTTTTTTTGGAATTGTCTATAGTTGAATACAATAGATTGAGAGACATTATGTCCTCTAACAGTCGTGATGCTTATGCCGGCTTAACCTACTAGATATATACTCAATGACCCCGAAAATATTGGAACATTCTTTTATATTTGTTTTCCATGTGGAGTCTTCGCTAGACGCCTATACAGAGAAATTTTGACATTAGGTTACTAAAGGAAACTGCGCACTTATTTTCTTTAATAAAAACTTTTTCAAGTTACTCTTAAGGCAAAGTGTTATTTTCAAACAAAATAAATATAATTAAAAACTCATTTTAATTTTACACGCCCTAATGCCACTACTACTATTCTAAGAGAATTTGTCGCACACGCCATATATGCGCTAAGCTACAAAATCAAAAGGTAAAACTGGAATTTTTAGTGTAACAATTCGTTATTCATGGATATTTTTTGGTAAAACGTTAGCAGAGGTAAAGACGAGTATGTAATTTCATTTATTAACGCATATCAAAACGACCCTGTAGTAGTTCATGTATGTTCTTACCATATAGACATGTAATGTATTGTATTAAATTAAAATAATTAGTGCAGTCTAATATAGAGTAAAAACCAATGTCGTAGTCATCACCACTTCTCAACATGTTCATCCTGCATTACACTGATACAAATACACCTTTAATAAACCGACTCTGAAGAAAAAAATCCTATAGCATACAACGTTACCAGCACAAGCGCGACATTGAATCGGCACGTGGCTAGCCGGCAGGTTCTTAGAACAGAAACAATACAAAAGAGTTACCTCTCAGATCTACGATTTAATAGGTAAATGTAACGTGAGTTACAGTTTCCTTGGAGGGTTGGCTAGGGAAACATGTTTTCTATTTGTAGATATATTTAATAAACCCTGAATTACAGCGGAGCATGTCGATACCTCGGCTTGTACAAGTTTTTCTCATATTCTCTGATTTAAAAAAAATAATATTTTCAAGAATTGTAAAATATTAGTAGACATTGTGACTTTGACTTTTGGATGACTAACACCTCAGACGACCCCCCCCCCCCTCCCCGTGTGCATTAAAGCTGCAAAGTCAAAATTAGCAATATTAGTTTGAACTAAAGTTCCTCTTGACTTTGAACTGCACTTGTAGAAGACATTGTAAATTTAATCTTATAACTTGTTGCAATTTCTCGAACCAAAATATAACAATGCTTTCACGCTGTTACTTGGATGTATAGTATTTTAGTCTTCGAACGTCGAGAGAAAGTTACTATATAAAAAGCCGACATCAAATTTGAAAAAAAATAATGTCTAACATTCGCATAAACATAAGAAACCAATAAATATATTTTTTCTGTTTTCTCTATTCAAGATACATTGTGGTAAATTTTTATCATAATGTAAAATACGTATACAATATCAATGGCAGTCGCCAGTCGTTTAATATTTACAGGAAACATTAAAAATGTTTTTTGTCTCAAAAATAATTGACAACCAAACTTCAACTACAAACAGTCTCGAAAGGCAATCGTACGCGTATTAAGTGTTTTTCCAATTAATGGAATCATGATTGGGAAAACGACACGAAATTAAAATGTTCATCAATTTTGTTTATCAAATTATAAAGCTGCGTTCATATACGTAAATGTTATGAAAGTAATGGACCACAATCAGATTAAATAACTTTGCGGGTTATATATTGAGTGCGTGGAAATTAATTTTCCCGCAAACATCTATGGCTTGTATGTATTAAAATATTTATGGACAAATATGTGGGATTAGGACGTTTATACCAAAGATAATTCGTTAATGCTAAATACAAAGATTTATTTAAAAATATCTTTGGCGATGACCAAACATTTTGCCTCATTTAGGATCGAATCTAGTCTTGTTTGATAACTGACTTACGGGCATATGCCACGAATATCATTAGTTACCAAACCTAATATTTAACAGACATTGTTAAAGATATTTCGTATACTAAGTTGAAATATTAGCATATTTGAATATTTAGAGGTACTTTGCAACATCACCGTGTTTCATTTTCAAAGTTTTCTGATAATAGATTTCTGGTATGCGAAAATCCGTTGGGAAGACACTACCGAAATCTTTATTTCTCCCGCCAAGCAGTAGGGTGCATGCACTGTTCTTTTCCAGTTTGAAGGACATTGCACCCACACATGACAAGCGCAATAGAGTAACACGAATTCGTTTGTACTTAATTCATTTGATGTTAGTTGATGTAGATATGTTGATATATGTTATATCCGCCCGAATAGCGACCATCGTACACAAGGTGTTAAACCCGTCATAGTGGCCCACTTAAGTGCATCGTGTTCCGGGATCAGCCTGTGTATATCCGGTTCCAACAGGCCGGCATAATTGTGTCGACTGCTGAGGGGTAATCATCTCTCGTCAGTCGACATTCTATTGGACCCCCCTCCACTTACCATCAAGTACAGTGGGATCACTATTCCGTGCACGTAAGTATAAAAAGAAATCTGGATGGTGTCGCTACTGTTCCTGTGTAGTCGTATCTCTTACCAGCAGGAGCGGCATTCTCATCTCGTCATACAATTGTAATTAAAAAACTTAATCCCAAAACAACTAATGTATTTCGCAAGAAGTACGACTATCGCGCCGAAAACTTACGCCTCTGCCTACCCCTGACACGGGGAAAAGGTGTTATGCTATATGTATAAGTATGTGAGAAGTATACTCAACCAAACCCAACATATAAACATAATTAAAAATATCACAAGAAAGCAAAATTCACGATTTCGTTCACTTGGACGACATAATTATTCTAGTTTTTTTAGTTTTTAAACCAAACTATAGTAACTATGGTACTAATCTGGGGGTATATTCTTTCGAATAAAAAAAGAATCTTTCAAATCAGTCCGTAAATGAACGAGTTCAGAGGTAACAAACATAAAAAAAAAACACGCCGAATTGATAATTGCCTCCTCCTTTTTTTGAAGTCGGTTAAAAATAATTGTGTGTTAAAATATATGTTGTATCACAAAATTATACTCAGTTCCACAATAACCCCTATATAAAACCTAAACGTCCTTGATAACTTTAGAGGTCAAAGTGTTTAAAATATTTTTGGCAGTCGCGTGACCCAGTCACAATTGATTCAAGGTCCATTAACAGTTTCACGGCTTCTGAACAACGTGACCAATATTATCAAATCGAAAGGAAGTAGAAACGTTAAAAATATTTGGTCTATAATTATTTTTAGTAAAATTATATGAAAGACAAAATTCCCGAAGTATCACAGAGCCTTCACCAAGCGCTAGAAACACTCGTACGCATTTATTCTGACGACAATATACATCACGACTTATTTTGAAGAGTAGAAAAACTTGCAATTATGTCACATGATCGACATTCTGTATATGTAGTGTATTAATTTGAAAATCAATACTTTTTACTTAATATTATAAATACAAGAGTTTGTGAAAATGTTTGGATGTTTGTTAGAAGTAAACACAAAAAAACTGCATAGATTTGAATGAAATTTGGCACACGGATAGACCATGTATTATATTATAACATAGATTACTTATTATCCCAGTAATTTACTACCATGGGAACTAATAGAAATTTTAATCATTTTTTTTAAATAGATGGCGCTGACATCGTCCAGATGACGCTATGAATCGCTAGTGGTTTAGGGACTTTTGTAGAGGGAAAGGCTGTAGATGCGGGCAAAGTCGCGAGCAACAACTAGTGTCACATAAAAAAAAAGTAAAGTAAACTAGTAAATCGTTTAGTCTCACATCAATAAATGAACACTAAAATCATCTTGCAGTTAGTAAAACAACTCTATTGTTTCGCATCTCAAGAATTAATTAAATAAGAAATCACTTAAGGCCAGCCTCGTGGGAGTCGCGAAAAACTCAATTGCGATATTTTTGTATTCAATGTTCGTCGAACATGCTATTTTTACGAAGCCCGAAAATCTTTGCGAATTTATAGTTAAAAATTTGAAGCTATAGCTTTATCAATGCTTAAGAAAAGTAAAATTATTAAAGAACTATAATTTCTGGTTAAAAGGCGATTAACGGAATTTTAGTCTTAATTTTTAATGATTTACGGTTTACTAAACATAATCTGAATTTAGACAATGTCAAGACTAAAGGTCATATTGGTTTTATAAAATAAAAAGATTATCTTGTATTAAATGTGCTAATGAAGTTATGCTCCAAGAAAAGATTGCCGAATTGAAAGCTTATTTTAAAGTAAAATTCAAGAATTCAAAAGTATACCAAATATCCCAAATTATCAGGGTTCCACTCATTCGCGGTACATATAAAACCTCATTATAAAGCCAGCGGTTGCCAAACACGGAGCTAATTAGCATTTAAACGCAGAAATGTCATAATGAAACAATAAAATTTTAATTAAGCGGCCACGCCTGAAACCGACGGCAATTCAAAACGTTACTCGGCAAAGAGTATGTTTTGATATTACAACTTCTGCTAAATAGTTTCCAAAGTTTGTATTACTTGGATTTGTGTCTTTTATCTCGAATCAATATTAATATTGTTGAAATGATGAATTTGTTTGCATTGCGTGGGATTGTAAAAGAATAAATATTGGTGTTTATGATTGGGTGTTAGATTAATATTGTGTTAGGGGATTATATTTGATAGTAAATAAAACACAATTATTCTTGTGGAAGCCGACTAGGTCAAGAAGGCGGCGGGTAAAAATTCTTAGTAAAAAATATCGCAAATCAGCACTCCAATTTTATTTTATATGATTTTATTTTCATATGAAAGCGTTTAATAATATAAAAAATATACAGAAACATCACTGCTAGAACATCATAAGAAAATTAAAAGAACCTTTCTAAATAGTATAAGCAATAAATTAAATGATTACTCCAAGATATCTTATTCAAGTCGTGCACAAAAAGTAGGGACAAAATAACACACATTGGGATGACATTCAGACGAGTTATGTTAAAAGCATCTCTAAAAGATGTAATATATACTCTATTTATAATGCAGAGTAACTTAATGTGCTTTGAAAAAAACGTATAACAATGCATCGAACGTGTTTACACTAACAACAAGTAATTTACAATTACAAATAGGTATACTATTAGACATTTTAATAAAAACTAAACACACATCACCCCTGTATCCTCGAAATGGTAGACAGCAGTGGTGAAGGGTGAAATTTTCCAAAAGGTAACCCGTTGTAAAAAAAATTGACGTCAGTTAAGATATCGGGGCAATTTATCGGCAAACAAAAACTAAGACAACGGATTAGTCTTGATTCGAAATCAACAAACGTTGACATACATACTAAATTACCTATTATGCGTAAATAATTGAAACATTCATAAAATCGAACAATAAACGAAGATAATTCTTGATCCATTAATCAAAATATAAGTACTTACCTATTAATTAGTTATAACAGCAACAAAAGTAAGTATTAATATTATAACCACACTACACTAAAAGTATCTGTTTTTTTTCAAATTAAAACTATAAATGTAATAGAAATAGGTATCACGATCGCCAAACAGACCAACAGTTTAAGTCTACCTACATGATAAACTTATATAATTATCAATTTAAATTATAATCAAGAAAGGTTATTCGTTAACTTTTGATTGTATCGTGGTGCTACTTTTAATTCAGTATAATATCATATTTATTTTCTTCTAACAAACATTTTGTGTCTAAAATCAAAAACTTTCAGATCTTCAAATATTTTACCATCTAAATACTAATATGTGAAATCACCGACTAATAATATACTTACGTAAAGGTAGACATTAAACTGATCACAAGTAGTTATTTCCATTATAATACACTTTTATTTGTAGTTTCTAAATAAACAAAGCGCTGGTAACTAAATATCACATAACTATCAAAAAATAAAATGAATATGACAATTTACAAACACCGCAACTTGGTAGCATAATAAATTATGACGTTTGAAGGACGTAAAAAGCGACAACTATACAAAGTCGGTTAACGTGAAGCCGAACTAGCTCGGGTTACCTTTGCCCGTATCTTCCACGCGATTTCGACAAACACTGGCATGGAAAGTCATAGAAAGTGCTGCCATCTATATTAAAAAACATACTACGACATTAAGCCGCTTGACAGCGGGTTACCTTTGCCTGTGGCGTCACAATTTCACTTAGGTAACGGAATTTCTGGGGAACTAAATACAAGGTGCGCCATCTAACGTCATTTAAAATAAGTAATTGATATCGATTAAATTAACAAACAACGGGCTAATGGCCGATAGATGTCATTATTAAGTTATCAATTATAATTATTAATTTAAGCTATTATAATTATTGTCCATTGTCTGATATGTTGTAAATTTATATTTGCCTATTAAATATATTGTTTAGTATCACCGAAAACCTAAAAGGGAAGCCGGTGGGAATCGGCTTGTATGGACGCTTCGCCACTACTAGACAGGGGTCTATCGAGGACACAAACTTTTTGCTGTGAAAGTGTTCTGTTCCATGATGTTATAGTGAGCGAGCCCATCGCTGTATAGACTACGATTGAGAAAAAAAAATCAATATCACTTTGCCCCACCCGGGATTCGATCCCGAGACCTCAGAGCGGTAGTCGTATTACACACGCAATATAACCTCACCACCGACACATTATTTTTAATACTAGGTAGATATCGACGCCTGAAAGGCAATAATATCTAAGCGACAATTACTAAGTTTTTGAGTAGAGTGCTTTAAAGCTTTGATTTTAATATGATTTATAACAATTAAACTTTTTATGTTATAAAGACATAATAATAATAATAATATCAGCCCTGTATTATATACTTGCCCACTGCTGAGCACGGGCCTCCTCTACTACTGAGAGGGATTAGGCCTTAGTCCACCACGCTGGCCTAGTGCGGATTGGTAGACTACACACTCCTTCGAAATTCCTATAGAGAACTTCTCAGATGTGCAGGTTTCCTCACGATGTTTTCCTTCACCGTTAAAGCGAACAATAAATTCACACATGATTTTAGAAAAGTCAGAGGTGTGTGCCCTTGGGATTTGAACCTGCGGACATTCGTCTCGACAGTCCGTTCCACACCCAACTAGGCTATCGCCGCTTTAAAGACTAACCCCCTTATTCATAGACGTTTTTTATCTAACGACCGAGTAAAGCTGTGATAACAAATCTGTTTCTCAGTGCTGACGTCATGGCAGTCTTCTCAGTGCGTAGACATAGGGCCGTGGTGATTGGCTAATATTGAGATACAATAATAATAGCCAATCACAACGGCCCTATGTCTGTTTCTCAGTGCCGTTGGGCACTGAGAAACAAGCTTGTTATCACAACTTTACTCCGTCCTTAGATAAAAAACGTCTATGAATAAGGGGGATAGTCTCATGATATTAAAATTGCCCTAGACCTACAAAACCTAGATCAAATGACCCAGAAAAATATGGCGATTCCAAATATTTATATATTTGTCGCTTAGATTTGATTGCCTTTCAAACGTCGATATTATTTTATTTAAAAGTATAGTATAATTAACACTTATATCTAAGCTTTTAAACAATAAGACATTGCTACAACATATAATTTATTGTAAATCGATCGTATATTTTGTCAATTTTTACCACCCAGTAGTAGTAGTGAACAATTCTTATGTTCCTTTTTAATTATCGTTGTAACTTATCTCTTTGCCAGTCAGATCTAACATAGTTTTAAGATGGCGCTATCTTTAGAATTTCAAATTGAACTTTGTATTTTTAAGTTATTTCTACTACTCATGAACACGTATAAAAAGTAAAAAATTTTAGACTAGAAAAATATTAACAAAAATGTCTTAAATAACTACAAGCACTTGATACATTTTCAGGACGCGGAGACTTTCCTCTGAAAGTTGTTTTTCGCAATAAAATAGAAGGTATTTTCTTAATACGTTCGTTATTTCAAACTTATTGCACGACAAAGTTTTTCTTTATAACAAGACTTCCAAGTTACTTTAAGTTCAAGCCAATTTATAGCATCCAGGTAAAATATCTATAATTTTGTTAGCGTATCTCTGAAAATACTTAAGGTGTTAACTTTGTTCTTTGTAGTTATAAGCCGAAAATTTTATAATGTTTGAAGAACACTTACTAATTATTATTATTATTCTCCATTTGCCTGCTTTTATCTTACTGTAATGCGATCAATACATACATGCATGCAACAAAAACAATTCAAACGATACGTCGTTCACTCATTTAAATTCTCCATACACATACATAGATATTTAATATGTATTTTTTTTCTAGACGCGAACTTTTTACCTACTATAATTATGTATACCGGTGAGACATTGCATCCCTAATTAATTTACAGCAACTTAAATGTAACAACTTTCTAGCAAACTTCTATCAGAGAAAGCGAAATGGTTGTATAAACTAGCCGAGGCGGCCATTAAACATAGATATGTATAATCTTAGAGCGTGCCAATGGGGTGGCATGATCATGTCTAATCAAACACACTTTATTACTAAATAAAGATTAAAAAAAAAATTACTTTGAATGATCAGACTATCTTGCCGTTCGCCTGATAGTAAACGATACGATCGCCCTTAAACAGTAGAAACACCATCCAACACCTTGAATTACGTGTATTTTTTGGTATTCCCCTGCGCTCGCTATCCTGAGACATGAATTGTGAAGTCTTATTATATCCAGTAGTTACACTACACTGCTGCTTGGCGGCAGAAATAGACATTGCGGTGGTAACTACCCAAGCGGACTCTCACTTATGAAAGACCTACTACGAGTAGGTAATAAAAATATTGCAACCTATAGACTTCCACACTACATATCTTTCTACTGAATAGATTAGTTAGTAGATATACTGATTGATCATCAAAGGCGACTTATCGCAACCATCAATTATGGCGAGCTTAAAAATCTCAGCTCACTCTCACTCGCACTCAACAATGTACCTACCTGATAAACTACCAGCAAATACAAATTCACCGTTATGACATACCAGCCAAGGTTATCAAGGACAAATCACAAAAAACTTTATTAAACATGTAATAAATCGATGGAAAGTGGTGTGTTAAGTAAAATTTCACGGTTTTTAAACGTAACAACAGCGTGCGAATGGTCGCCAGTCGCCGCCGTAAAAGCGGTGTTCGCTCCACTGGTCTACAGAATGACACCCACGCACACATATTGTATGGAGTAAGACTTACTCGCATGTATTAAGAGGTTTATAATTAGTTTGTTTGGTTATGCCGTGCATACTTGCAGGGGTTGTCTGTCCGATGACGAAACAGCCTCCCACGTTATCCTGGAATGCGAAGTAGCTGTACAACGGGCTGAAATCCTAGGTATATCAGGGTCACTCCGAGAAACCTTGGGGTACCAGGACGATCCCGCGCTTCTGGAAGGAGTGGGGCTGGCTAGCCATAGCGAGCATTCCACGCACTACGGCCCGACTTACTATTGGCTAAGTGCGGAATGAGGAGCCCCTCTACATAGAGCATATGCCATAAATGCAACACGCATAGATAATGTTTTTGATAGGCGATGAGTACTTTCTATTAGATGGCACTTTCTTTTCTAAGAAATCGTTAGCTAACTAGTTAGAAGCTACCGCCTTCTACCGCCCGCGCACACGTCTACATTACCAAAGACATCATGTGTGAATCTTTCATGTAAATAAATGGGTATTTAGAAAGGATTCATTTCAAAGTTAGCAAAACTATCTTGTTCCAATTTTCTTTATCTATAGTTAGGTACAGTCAGCTACAAAAGTATCTGAGCAAATTCAAAATTTCAAACGCCTTAAACTTTGTCTCCATCAACAATCGTTTTTTACTCACTAAAATAAACTTTAAAGGGCTTACTTAATTTAAGAAAAAGAAATATTTCGATTGAATTTAATGTGTAAAAGGCTTTAGAAGTTTCGAATTTGTTCAAGTATTTTTGGGGCTGACATTACCTAAAGTTAAACGTGATATTATTGAGCGAGAATTTTATTAACTCAGTAAAGTTAGCCTTTGCTAAGGATGCATCTGTCTTCGACACTGACTTGGTAGCTGCATCGCATTTCATACCCATTTGAATACATCAATAATACAGAATTTTTCCTTTTAAATAACACTTAACCAACCAAAAATAATTTCATCGTAATGGGACAAATAATATTCAATCACATACCCAAGAGAGAACAAATGAGCATAACATAATAAAGTCCGTGTCTATATAATGTTATCTTGATTTTATTCTTACAGCCGATTGCACTTGGGCGCTCCGGCCGGACCACGAATAAGTTCATAAAGTTACCTCATAGCTACTGGGTCGATAAACCCCATGGCACAGAAGATACGCCCTTTAGAGTGGACGCCAATATCTAGAACGATGATGCTTTTAATTTTCTAAGATATCTTAGATCTTGGAATTTATCGAATAGTAGGATTTTACTGCGGCTCGGCTGCGTGATTTTTTTTTACATGATACTTTTGTGATTAAAAGTAGCTTATATCACTCTGGAATAATGTAGCTTCGGGTTAGTGAAATAATTCAAAATCGATTTAATAGTTCCTAAGATTAGCGCGTTTAAACAAACAACCTTTTCAGCTTTAGAAGCATAGATGAGAAGACATTAATTCAGCATCCGTTGGAGTATATTTGTTGAAAACCATGTTTTTTATTTTGTAGATGTATTCAATTCTCATAATTTTGCATCATAACTAGTTATATATTGGCAAAATTCATATAAACGGCTATAATTATTATTTTGGTATTATTATAACACGAGTTATAAGCCACGTATTTTTATTTACGTATTGTAATTATGCATTATATTTTCATGATATTTCACCTCCGTACTGTACGTAGATACAATCACCCACATAAGTAGCTGGATAGATGCAAAATTTTAAACCACGAATACATTTTTGTTCGTAACAAAAAAAATCTTCACAAAAATAAAATAAAAAAAGGAATTTGTTTTACTTCACATCAAGGAAAAAAATGTTTCGATGTAACTTAATGTGTATAGCCGATTCGAATTCATGAAACTGTCCAGCTACTTTGTTGCTGACAGTACATAAAGATAACCTTTTACAAGATAAGTCAAGTCAAAAATTATTGCTCAGGTAAGGCTTTTACTCTACAATCATAATACGTTTCACTGTAGAAAAAGCAAAGCAGTTTACTTTATAAACGTTCTTAATTATCCAATTTTCTATTTCTACGTGATTTGAACAACGCCTATTTTTAAAAAATTATTCTAGCCACGTAAAACTTGCTCAAAGTTTGTTTTGTCTAAAAATACTATGTTGGTTTACGCCATTGCGATTTCTACAACTTCTTCGACAAACTAGAGTTTGTAACTTTAGTTAGTGTTACTTAATTACGATAATAATGTAAACCCCGTATTTATCCCAAGGGAGTAGACGTAGACGTGTACGTCGTTTACCTTTGATTTATTGTAGAATATCACTTAAACTAAAAGAACTATGGAATAGAATTGTGTACACAGTGAATTTTAATTTAACTTTGCTGGTGGTAGGATATATTTTATATCCACCTAGATGGCGAAAACCGTACACAGGGTGTTAAAACCCGCCATAGTAGCTCACTTAGTGAATCGCGTTCCGGGATCAGTCTGTGTATATCCGGTCTAAACAGACCGACATAATTGTGTCGGCTGCCGAGGGGTAATCGTCTCTTGTCAGTCGACATTCTATTGGACCTCGCACCACTTACCATAAGGTGCAGTGCACGTATAAATAAAGTTAGAACATGATGAAATTCTACACTCGAGCAAAAAACATACAATTATTACGCGATTTCTCCACAGCACCCCTTAATATGTATTACAATGCAATTTAACTTTATCGATTGCTGTACACCGAGTACTTAATATTCATAGCAGTTCAGTTTCACTTTGCGTTGCGATTACTATCTGGTTGCGAAGAGGTGAAGTATTAATTTCTGATCTTGTTTACAATTAATATATAATGCCGCAATTGACTTGCTACAAACTTAAGACAACAAACTGAAGGTAGGCGATCTCTATCAGTGTTGACAGGATTGGATTATTATGGCTTACTAAGGGTCACAGACGGTCTTGCGACGCTAAGGAATTTGTACACAGTCTTGTATTATTTCAGCATACTTTAGAAGTAGTATAACTAGTTATAAGATAAAGAGCGCAAGCACTTCATCATTAATCAAGTGAAATACTAATTGCTTAGTATTTACGAAGACGCGACAATAAGTATCGAAACATCAATTCACACTCAATCAATGTATTCAAAAATTAGTGTAAGCTTACGTGCGATTTGAGATACAGCGACATAACACGTCGATAAATTGCAATTCATTTATCATCCTTTGACATATTTTTGGATGTCACTTGTATTTCTAATAATCAGTTATTTATTGCCTATTATGAGTTGTAAAACCCAGCCCACGCGTGGGTGCAGTGCGGTGAACCTATAACCTCCAGTAACTAGAGTGTGTTGACAGCAGTTTACGACTCAATCTCTAGAATGTGTTGACGTTGATAAACGTTATGCAGCAATAAGTACTCTTTACGATGCACCGCCGTATCCACACTCAACACGCTGCTTTATGATTCCTGCACATGCTGGGAATTGGAATAGTTAACAAGCTATATAATAACTCCCAACAGGTTTAATAACAAACTATTCAAATATTAAAGATCGAGTAGAAAGGTTCCAGTATGACATTTCTAAATAATTTAAACAAAATGCCATATTTTTTAGCTCTTACGTTACTATCACAAATATTGACAGAAGCTAAGTCACAGGAGGGTTAGGCCCACGCACGCTAAAAGCCTCGCATAATAAACGATACATTGTTATAAAAGCTAACTCCGCGTAGTTATTGGAACAATAATTGAGTTATCGACGCAATCGGACGCTGTTTATTAACAGCTGGAGGTCATACAATGTGATTTGGTCGTTTTATTAACAACCTTAAGTATATCGGTGTTAAATGCTAATAAAATTGGATATCAATAAGTCGATGGCGCATAAATATCGAGCTAGGTAACATATTTTAACGATGAAATACTCGACAAGACTAAATAACGACCGCAATAAAAGATATTCAAAAATGATATTGTTACTAACCGGCTGCCTCGGTAGCGTAGTTGTATTGCATGTCCGGTACAATAGCGCTCTGAGGTCCTGGGTTCGAATCCCGGGTCGGGCAAAGTGATATTTGGGTTTTTTTGCTCAGTATCAGCCCGGAGTCTGGAATTTGTGCCCGATATGGCGATAGGCTCGCCCCCTATCACATCATGGGACGGAACATACTTGGCGAAAAGTGGGTACCCTAGTTGCGCCTCTGCATACCCCTTCGGGGATAAATGCGTGATGTTATGTACTAACTGGCATAATACTGTGAATAACTTCTAACACATCTCGTTTCGGTTTCTATTTTTCAGATTACTCTTTGTGGTTACAAATCAACAAAGTAGGTACAGCTGATGTGTAATATTTTTTTCATATTGGGATAAATTTTTTATTTAATATATCCAAATATTGAACATCAGTTATTACAAACATTTTTTCTCCTGTATGAAATTAAATAGCATTCGCTCGAAAACCTATCATGCTCGGTAAACGAAAATATATTAATTACAAACCGGTGTTGACACAGTTTAATTAATATTCGAACGTAGTTCAATAAATTATCATTCTTACTACATTGAGATGAAGTTGGAAATAAATTGAAGATTCAACTAGTTATAATCATATTGCCACTACAGTAACTTAGTGACAGCCACTGCGCCGTCACCTGGAAATAGGTACACTCGTTTTAATGTTTTCCAATACCAACGTCAATCTCAACAGGACAACGAAGTCAATGGAGATGTTATTTTTCCGTTTTTCGTAGATCCTAACAAATTGAGTAATTTTCTGTATATGTGTTATATGCATATGCTTATAAATGTATCTCTGCTGGGCAATAAATCCAGTTTAGATGAATTTTGAACCATAAGCGACTAGTACTAATCCGGGAGGGATTGGTGGGTCATTACTTGGGAGTTCAATGGCTAAGTATATTGATCAACATGCTACAGTGCGTGGGTTTGTACTAGTAAAAGATATACAAGTCCTATACTCCGGCTTCCGTAGATAAAAAATAGGAACATAAAGAAACAACAAATTAAACGATTGATATCGTACCTGACACAGACATGTTGCAAACATTTTTATTCTATTCTTTCTATTTATTTTTTTTATCTATTCGTTAAACACGTAAAATTATCGCATGAATATGGCTTTTCCATTTTTTTTTTATTTGCATTAATGATTATAGAAAAACATCTGATTTAAGTCACCCATGATCAAAAAAATACTATTTGTAACATAAAATCTTATTGTAATGCCTCTCCGTTACAGTCTGTAACCAATTTTCGCCTCACCGGCCATCTGTTACGATGTTCTTTTTTCTCATTTCCTTCGTCTGCCCACTCGATGCAAAAACAATAAAAGCTCTCAAACTAGGCATCTTCATAAAACATTCTTATAGACACTGAATTAATAAGTTTACTTTTCCTGTTAAATACAAAGGAAAGCAGTGGGCGGTGTGACGCAATTGAGAAATTTAGATGCTCTAATTTAAGCATTTTGTAATATGAATTATTCAATAAAGTTATGATTGTATATTGAACCTACGCTGTAACTTAGATAAGCTAATAAATCAATCTTAATTACCCTTTTTCGCCTCCGCGAAAAGTTATGAAAACATTTTGACACGAGGTGAATATTTTTAGATAAAGTTAGTTGAGACAATTAAACTTAGATACCTATTTACACACTGTATGAATCATTTCATAAGTTTCTTTGCAAGTTGTGGGAAAGCTTTGAATGCCCGAGATCTCGTCATTGTCTAAGTTTTATTCCCTTAGTCCCTTTGAAAGTTCAATTGCACATACATGTACCTACTTATGTTTAAATAGGTAGTTACTTACACTTTTATCCACCTAAATCTTACCAAACATAGCAACAATCACGTGACCTCTTTATTATGACACAAAACAAATTACGTGAATCACTCTACGCACCTCTTCCCACAAAAACAGTCCAGACTACTTACGTTATCATTCATCTAAGGGATCGTAAAATAAATGTTCGTCCTTGGAGACCCATAAAAGTAGGAAACATGACACCATCAAAGTTTTTCTTGCGAACCCGTGACAAAATGTGACGAAGGTGTGAAACACGATCGATGGAACTTCAAAGGGCTGGATAACAATCAATAAATAAGGAACCCTTGTCAAATAAGACAGTTTTAGTTTCCGCCTCTGAATTTATAATTTGATAACTGCTCATGAATTATGTTGTAATAAGTAGGTTCTTATGCTTAACATTTTCGTACAATTTCAAAGTGGGGTTGCGTTTGGGCATCCATCTAGCTAATTTGTGAAATGTGCACCTGTAAAGTCTGTGTATGAACCTTATTAACAATGTAAACAAAATTGACATCTTGTAGGGAAGTATCTGATTTTTTCACATCGTGTATGAAGCATTCAAAGATATTATGCTTTGCTGTTATCCCACTTAGCTTGTGAGACTGTCGGAGTTAAAGTAACACCGCCCTCTTCCTAATTATAAATACCTATAGTCAGTGTCCTATGAACAGTATTTCTACACTCCACAAAAATAGTTGTCCTACGCTACGATTACAATCAGTTACCTAACCTTCAAAAACTATCATCGAAACCTAAGCATGATAAACAATTACCAATAACAATTAGCCACTATGTGTGATTAACATTTAACTAGCAGTTTTTCATGAAATTACTAACGCAACTTCCGAATTAAATCCCGTATAATTGCATGCTCTCACAGAGATCGAAAGTAAAATAGGGTCATGTATTCTTGTTATATATTAAATACTTTCAAGGTGTACCTACTATAAACAAGTACTGTTGCTTCATATTTTGCATATTCTTAAGAACTTTTGAATCTGAGGGAATCTACTACAATCGCTATAGGAAATATTTAAAGAAATTCGAGGTACTAACATAATATCTTTTATATTATAATACATAATAAATTTGCTTGGTATTTCCGGGCTCTATTGCGGTAAGACTGCCGCGACCTACCTCGTCTTCAAACACCGTGTCGGATAAAGTGATATTGGGTTTCTCCGTTTAACTCAGTCTAGTACTATGCCCTGTAAATAGCAACAGCCTCGCCCCATTGTATTGGACCTGTTCATGGTCGATCGTGCAACTTATATACCTTTAAAACACGCAAGGTTCCGTCTCATCATTATCGTTACATTATCATAGCTTTCTAGAACAAACAACAATAAAACGATAAATTTTCAAAATTGCTTTATATTTTAACATATTATATCGTAGAATGTATATCTTATACCACTTAAAAAGTTATAAACTTACAGTTAAAGTAAACTAGTTATTCAATTACGCAAATTGAAAGCACATAACTCTTATACTAAATAGTTATAAGCTCACAGAAACTTCTGAAGCGTCTTCCTGTTCTTCGGCGTCAGGGACTTCCCGTCCTTCGGCTCTGGCCCTTTCTATAGCCGCATTCAGCGCCTTCTTCACAGAACGATAGACAGAATAATGCTCCATCTCCACAGCTTCGTCCCGCTGTCGTCTTCTCCGGGATCGTGAATATTGCCGTCGCGCTGCCATATATACTTGGCGGAGTTCCGCTATATCCGTAGTCCACCAAAAAGGTTGCTGTCGCTGAAATTTTGTCCCGTCCCTCGGTTTGTCTATTTTAGCATCGTCCTTTGCGGTTTCGGCTGGTTCAGAAAACCATAATTGGGCAGTTTTTTCTACACCATCTTTTTCTATACGTTTCATCGCAAAGTCCTTGAAACGATCCATCTCGTAAAAAACATCGTAAATTGGTTCAGATGCCGGCGATATTTTGCAGGAATCCTTGTCAGTAGCTGTGAGTGTAGAAGCAGTCTTAGACGTGGTATTGTTTTCATTAGGCTGTACATCCCACTCGTGGAGTAATTTATCTTCACATGTATCTAAATATTTATTTATTGTATCCTGGAAGTAATTCTTGAGGAAGGTTATTAATTTATCACCATCAAATTCATAATTGTTATTATCCGCTATATGTGCTGCAGGTGGTGCGGTACTTTTGGTTTGTATAGTGGCCTGCGATTGTTCTTTTGGCATCTCGGGCGGAGCAGTCTCCTCCAATAGTTCAAATGTGGGGTCCGACCGCTTCAACAATTCTTCTACCGCCTCCTTGGCGTCCAACACTGCGTTTTCGAGAGTCACCTTTTCCTCCGTTTCCATAACTGAAGCTACCTTTTTTATGATAGCTACAGCATCGAGCATGTGCTTATGGATGATAATAGACGACTTATCTTCCATTAATCCAATATTTTTGCTCGATATTTCAAACGCGTGAAGCATATCATCCAACTCTTGATATACCTTTGCCCCAGGGACGGAGGGATTATCATTAGCTGTGGACTCCGGATTTGAGGAATTCTTCATACCTGAAAGACTTTCTGGATGTTGCTGCTGGGTCGGTTCTTTGTTGCGAGGAGCTGCAACACTTAGGCGGTCTTGGCCCCCCCCAGAGTACGAGGGGCAGGACGAACCCGACGGTTCGCCGAGGGATTCTCCGGCTAGTAAATAGCTAGTACCCTCCTGGGGTAATTTCTTTTTAAGATTCGCCTCCATGTTTTGAGTTTTTCCTTTTTTAAAGGGAGAGGTCCCTTTCCTTTTATAGGATTGCGCTTGAGACTGAAATCCCTCCAGCCATTCATCCCCTTGGCACGCTAGACCTTGGGATTAGGATTGGTCTTTCGCTTGATAGTAAAAAGCAGGACTTATTCCCGACCAATTAGAAATAAATATCTGGTGGTGAGTAAACGGTATCTGCTCTGCGTGACAGAACCAAACACCAGGCACCACAATTATCAGGTTATTAGCCACTGGTTACCTTAGTTTGTAAACCAGTGTTGCCCAGGGTGCACCACGAGGAGGTTACCTGATACAGCACCCCATCACTTTTATACTTGTTACAAAGTCTGTACTCTATTAAAAAAATATGTTACGGAGACGGTAGTCAATGATGTTGAGGCATAAAACTATCATCTTTAAGAAACAACTAAGGTTCACAACTAAAGTAGATAATTGTGTAGTCAATATAATAGAGGTTGACATTGCATATACATCGCATACTGGTGATACAATACTTGTACCCGCTTGGATAGCAATCTCCTTACAAAAGGTTTAAAACACGCAATTTTCCGTCTCATCATTATCGTTACATTATCATAGCTTTCTAGAACAAACAACAATAAAACGATAAATTTTCAAAATTGCTTTTTATTTTAACATATTATATCATAGAGTGTAAGTATATCTTATAGAGTTAAAAAGTTATAAACTTACAGTTAAACTAAACTAGTTATTCAATTACGCAATAAAATTGAAAGCACATATTTCTTATAATCAATAGTTATAAGCTCACAGAAACTTCTGACGCGTCTTCTTGTTCTTCGGCTTCAGGGACTTCCCGTCCTTCGGCTTTGGCCCGTTCTATAGCCGCATTCAGCGCCTTCTTTACAGAACGATAGACAGCATAATGTTCCATAGCCAAGCCATAGCACCTAGCCCATGTAAAGATGTCCCGTTCTAGAAACTGGCTGTGCATAGTAGGGTTTTTGACTATGTTTGACTTTTTGTATGACTTTATATGTAACGGTAAATAATATGAAAAAGAAGTCCTTCTATGTACACAGTATTAAAATTGGTTAAGAAATGATGCGGTAATTCAAATTTCAAATATTACAGCAAGCAAGATTGGGCGCATAGTGAGATCTATTTCTTTCGAACCCATCATAATTCCCGATAATGACACTTGCAAATATTTCGTGTCTTAGGGCTTAAGACCTTTTGCCGTATTTAAATGATTCCTTCACCGTTAGTTTATACGTGAATATTTCATAGAAGTAAAAATCAAAGATTAATAAAATAATTGTGTCGAATGGTGAGGAATTATCATGTCTCGTCAGTCAACACTCTATCGTATTGAGACTCTATCTAGTCAGATAATATTTTTTTATAATAATTCCACGAATAATTAAAAATATATTTTAAAATTTGTCTTTTATTTATTTAAAAAAAAAATACTTTATGCATCTCGCTCATCAATGCCTATGATGCTTAGGTAGGTAAAGTTAGAACAAACTCAAAGATAACTACAAAGACTAATGTTTCAGTTACTAAAACCAGAAAAAACAAGTTTAACTTTTAACTATTACAATATAAAACAAAAAAACTGCATGAATATATGTGTAAATAGTTTTGTCTATTCACAAATATTTACTGATTCGAAACGGTACATACTACTGTGACACAGAAAACTAGGTAAAACAACGAAACTTTGGTGCTACTATAATATTCAGTATAAAATATTTGACAAAAATGTTAGTTAACGTGGCTGCTGGAAATTTTAAAAATTCTTTTTTGGTGATTTCAATTTTATGTAAAAAAATACATACATGCATAAAGTTAGAACAGTCTTTAAATTCACAATTTCTTTAATACTGTTATCACTAGATACGCTTAATATCTATTTATACTAAACAAATTTTCAGCAGTGGATACTAAAGATCTAGTTTACTGAAAACTCGACAACAAAGTAATTTTCTATAATTACATACATCTTTATAAAATAACTAATATCACACAAACTTTCTAATATTATAGGTACACAATATAGCAAATGAAAAGCTTCCTCGAAGTTACAAAAATAATAATTGCCGTCCAAAAGATCTTAAGAGCTTTCAGAAGCTTCTGGTTTGCCCTTGGCTTTAGCCCTCTTAATAGCATTGCTATAAGTTCTCTTATGAACACGACAGGCAACATGAAGCTGCTCCTCCGCGGCTTCATCACGTTCTAGTTTTCTTCTACGATATCGGGCGTATTTTCGTCTCGCCGCTATGTAGCCCCTGCGGAGTTCCGCAATTTCTGTGGACCACCAGTATGGCAACTCTTGCTGGTTCACCGCTTCCCGAGATCTGGTAAGTTTAATGTCATCTTCTGTGTCTTCATGCGATTCTGATGACCCTGATTCGACACTATTTTCTTCATTTCTTTCAACACGTTTTAAAGTAAGTTTCTTGAAACGATCCTCCACATACCAAACAGGTTCAAAATGCGATGGTAATGTGCGTAACTCAATGCTCCTCGTATGACATTTGTAGGTCTTTTTTGGGACGAGGTTATCATTTCTGTTCCGTAATGATTTGTCCTTGCGTGAATCACATTCTTGTATTGTGTTTTGCAGGTATTTCTTTAGAAAATTTGTCATTTTGTTGGTATCGAGTTGGTCATCAATTAAATTAGGCGGTGCCAAGCTTTCAGGTTGCGTTGTCAGATCAGGCAGTCTTTTAGACATATTAAGTGTAGCAGTTTTCTTTACGTATTTTATCTTTATTGTAGGTTCAGACAGCTTCTTCAATTCTTCCAACGTATCTTTGATGTCTACCACTGTATTTTCCGGATGCTCCTTAATTTCTTTGGCAGCTTTCTTTTTGATTATCGCACGATCCTCCATTTCACCAATTTCTAATTTATTTATATTATGGGCCTGGACCACCTCTAATGGCTTTTGGTCGAAACCTAATCGTGTCTCCTCCGTTCGATAAATAAAACGCTCAGTGTTTACGTCTCCATTCTGTTCCAGTAGTGTTGGGTTGATGAATTCAGAAGCAATGGAACTTCTATTTAAAACGAATTTTAATTTGAAATCATCAGCCTTATTCGGAAAAGGCTCGATCTGTTCTTTCTCGACTCTTTGGCTACCTTTGTTACTGCTCGCTGTAGAATTGATCGATTGTTGTATTACGCTCTGCGGGTATTTCTCAAAAAAACCAGTCATTTTGTTGCTATCGAGGTGGTTCACTATTGATATATGCGGCGCCAAGCTTTTCGTTTGCGTTGTTACTTCTGGCAATCCTTTCTGAATTTCAAATAAAGTAGTTTTTTTCATCTGTCTTCTGTTTATTGTAGAGTCTGACAGCTTTTGTAACTCTTCCATGGTGTCTTTAATGTCGAATACCAAGTTTTTGGGTTTTTCCTCTATTTCTTTCGCAGCTTTTATCTTGATCGCCGAATGATTCTCCACTTTTGTGATTTTTCCTTCTAATTTATTATTATTCAGAGCCTGGATCATCTCTCCCAGCTCTTGATCAACACTTGATCTTGACTCCTTTGTTCGATAAGTCAAACGGTCATCGGATACGGCTCCTTGTTGTTCATCTGCGATAGAGTTATTAAATTTAGAAGCAACGACGCTTCCATTTAAAATAAGCTGTGTTTTCAAGCCATCAGCTATACTCGGAAAAGCTTCGATCTGCTCTTTCACGACCCCTTGGCCAGTTTCCTTACCGGTCGGTGCAGAATGTCTCTCGTCCTCCAAATCGCCATCACTGGTTGATTCTAGTCTGTCTTGAACTATTGCTTTCTTCTCTATCAACTCACGACGCAACGCTAAGAGTTCAGTGCGCGTCTCTATTCGTTTCGCGTCTTCATTCATTATATCTATAAGAACCTCTTTGATTGCAAGCGCAGCATCATTTAGAGTGCGCTGGTCTTGGGGGCCTACCGCAAACGATGCAATCTTTTCTATGATTATCACGGCTTCGAGCATATGTTTTTGAAGGTTAGAGGAAGATTGATTCTCCAAATTACCCATTTTCTGTCTATTGGCATAAAGGGCTAGCACCATATCTTCTACTTCGCGACCTTTATCAAAAATGAGATTCAAGCCCTGGTTATTCTGCATGTTTGGAAGATAAGTTTCCGTCAGTTTCCTAGCTTCCGTGTTACGAGGTGCACGGTACCTGTAGCGATCTTGGCCCCCCCCAGAATACGTGGGGCAAGACGAACCCGACGGTCCGCCGAGGGATTCTCCAGCTAAACAATAGCTGGCACCCTCCTGGGGTAATGTCTTTTTAAGATTCGCCTGCATATTTGATGTTTCCGTTTTTTTGTAAGGGACGGTCCCTTTTCTCCTCCTCCGTAGCGCTTAAGACTGGAAACCCTCCAGCCATTCGTCCCATCAGCACGCTAGACTTTAGGATTAGGGTAATTTTTATAGGTTTTTTTCCTCTTGGTGTTATACGACAGAGCTTTATTTCCCCATTAATGTGGGATAAATAACGCCAATGGTCAAAGATGGTATAGGCCACTCATGACGGATGGTAAGCCAGCTGTCACACATCAGGTTATTAGCCACTGGCAAACAAACCAGTGTTGCCCAGGGTGCACTACGGGGAGGTTACCTGACACAGCACCCCATAGGTTTTTTAGTCCCACTGCAGACTGGGGTATGGAGATACCACTACTATTTTCTCCGTTCAAACATGAACAAAGAAATAAATGTTCCAGCTACTAGGTAAAACTTTTTAAATATTTTATTTTAATTTTGTTAATTTTTAACTCTTTTTATTTAATAATTCTGAGATAAGTCAAGTCTTAACTTGTAAACGTATCAAACAGTAAATTACCTCACTTTTAAGAGGCAAAAAGACTTTGTAAATATAAATTGATGAATGTAAACGCAAAGCGCTAAAAATGCGAAATACATTTATACAATGAAAACGTAATTTTGATAAAATTACCGTGCATTAACACATTACGTCAACATTCCATAACATTCCGAGGAGCTCACGCGCGAGCTATACCTGTATGTCTAGCTTCGACAAGTTGTCTTAAATTATTGTGATGGCTTGACATCCATATAAAAACGAAAAATTCCCTTCATTAGATATTCTTCAAAATGCACCAAAGCACCCTATCGGCGACAGTGCAAGAGGGTCCTTCATTGGGCACACAACTTTACGTACTATGTCTACCAGGCTTAGCTCGTATGATTCGTTCTAAGAAACTCGTGCTCTCGTATAATTTTCGCTTTTCGCCATATCACGCGCATAAAGTACAAAAACAGCTAATGTATAAAATTCATATGAAAAAACCTAATGCCTTAACGCTAGGTATATAGACGGGGCGGATAGACAAGCCCCTCAAACGAGGCTTTATGTTTTTTAAAACAAAATTAAAATAAAAAAAAAAATGTTCTGGTCCGAAATTGGCGACGGATGGGATATAGCTATTATTGTAAGCCGGTGTTATAAAGTGGCACAACTTTATAACACCTATATATTTGATTTATAGGTACTGGATTTAATTCACATTTTAAGCTATGATATCCAAACTAGGTTATTTCAGGTAAAAAGTGAAATAAGTACGTGTGTAATGAATTCTATTCCGTCACCATTTATCAATATGTACCCTATTTGACGTTAATAACAGCGCAACATGAAAATAAAATTAAAATTTGCTCAGCGCAAGCCGATTAATTACTTCAAGATTTATATTACTTGTCGCACCACATTTTGCAAAAATTGTATGGAAGGGACCAACCAGGCCAACAATACCAGGCTAGTTCGGCGACCAAGTGCTTCAAACATTATAAAAAAAATAAAAATATACCCCTTTATTCATAGACTTTATTTATCTAAGGACGGAGCAATGCTGTGATAATAAGTCTGTTTCTCAGCTTCGTTTGTCTGACGGCTTTCTGTTTGTTCAACTTTGTTTATCTGACAGCCAATTAGATTCAAGTTGTATATCAATATTAGCCAATCACAACGGCCCCATGTCTACGCACTGCGAAAGCTGCCATGCTGTCAGCACTGAAAAACAGACTTGATATCACAGCAATGCTCCGTAGTTAGATAAAAAACGTCTATGAATAACGGGGTAAGTTAATACTACGCTTTTAAATAGAAGTACATGTAATTTATATGAATCTCACTATCAAGAGCCTCAGGGTCAGGCCAACCACATGTACATTGCAATTTTAAGTGTACATAGCACAACAGTTTAATTCTATTAACAACATCGATATTTCAAATGTAAATATTTAATCAGACCCCATACATAAGTTGATAAAATATCAACAAATCTATTTTAGTCAACAGAATAACAGATCATTGACATTTTCCAACTTATTTAATTTAGCAAGTTTGTATCTTTTAAATCCAATTACTAATATCAATTTAACTACAGCTTTTTCTTCATAAGGCCCTACTCCGAGCAAACGGCTCTGAGCATTCGTTCCATAGATTTAAGGCGCTAGAGTTACGGATGGGTATATGCATATTTACGAATAATTTCTTTAAAAAAAGTATTTTTAGTTATTTTGAAAATTTTAATCAATCATAATATTCCTAAATTGTCCATCTAATAGAGTTAATTGTAAATTAAAATTACATATTTTTAGATGTACGGAATTAGTTTTAATGTCATTTTCCGTACGAAATGAATAAAACAATGTCCACATTATATTAAACATAAATAACCAAAGTAAAGACAACATATTGTAGAAAAAAAAAATTAATTTTCTTTTTGTTTTATAGATTTGGAATAAATAGCTTCTAAAAAACGCTGCGTTTTAGTGAGGTCTCCGATTTAATAGCAATTAAAGTACAAAACATCACAATGTATATATAACTACATTAAAATAACCATTGTACAACATGCTGTAGAGTGTACAGTGTATAAACTATACTATAATAATTTATGTAAATAAATAAAACACAATTATTCATTCATGGATAATTTTATTTATATCAAATTAAATCCTAGGTCAAAGTCATAATCTACTATATGGATGAATCCATAAAAGAATAATTTTAACTTACCACTAGTCCCTATAAACGAAGTAATCGTTTTTCCTAGTTCAGTGAATGTGTAATAATGAAAAAAGAATTTACAAACAGCCTTATAAAAGCCTATTTAGTAAATTGAGTCTTGAAGCAAATAATTTATTTGCATGTAAACCATAGACATCTTATAGAATAGATATTGAAAAATCTTTGTTATCCGGTCAAAGTATTGTATTTCTGGAATGTTAACAATGTAACCCACATATTGGTATTCAACTTTAGACTGAATAGGTCATGGTTTATCAATATAAATAACATACATATTATTTCCTGTCATAATATTGGATATGACGTAATACTATTCCAGAATATTAAAAGTACACACTATAATATAAAGTGAAATGTGATGAGTTTATAAGACAAAAATGTAAATATTAAAATGACTGATGCCTTACTTTTAAAAAACACGACAGTGGAATACTTGATACATATCCAGAACAAACATGGTAATGCAATCAACTTGCTGACAATAAATTACATAAAAATAAACCAAAATTCATATTTATGCACCAAAACATATCAGGCATACAAAGAAATATTTATAAGCCGTTTCCGAAAAACGACACCGCAAATAAACATACATATACAGTATACACATTATTACATCTATAAAACTAACATTTTGGTCACTTTGCCTGCCACCCGAACCCAACTGACATTACCATATTGACCGAAAACGTCGAGGCTTCCTTACACAATACGAGCTGTTGAGCAGGCAGTGAATAGGGACCCCGGTATAGCGCTCACGTGTCAACAGTTAAGGCCACCTAGACCGTTCACAAATTACGCGACTGATATGTGAGTTGCCTACTTTGACCCAAAATCGGGACTTGAAAAGTGAATATGTGTTCAACTCGCACTGTGTAACCAAGTCATAAGTGTAACTAAAAAGTCACTAAATCCGCAAGTTAGACCAGAGAGATGTTGGTCAAGAGTCATTATAGGAAGATCTTACGGCGCGGCGGCGTCGCTGGCGTCACGTGGCGGCACTAGTGTCGCGCGTCGCGGCGGTGGTCGCGGTCGCGGTCGCGGTCGCCGGGCGGCGGGTCGCGGTCGCGCCGCTCGCGGTATCTCTGCTCGTCGTAGTAGGGTGCGGCCGCGGTACGACTCTTCGCGTTCGACGCGTCACCGGCGCCGCTCTCCGCCGCTGGCTCTACAGGTGATTTCCGCGGCCTACGGGTGTAAGAATAATAATAATTATAACAAGTTTTAAATTTTACTATAAACATCAAAACAAATTCAAAACTATTTTTAAAATGCATACAAAATAATAAACAAATTGTCATTAGCGTATGACTAGCTCATGCAGTGTACTAAGTTTACACTCGCCTCTCCTCGCGGCTGTGTCCTCTGTTGTAGTGGTCGGCACGTTCGCGCTCCCGGGAGCGAGACCTGTCGCGTTCGCGTTCACGGTAGTCCCTGTAATACCTGAAACAAACACAATACATCATTTAACACATAATATATTCACAGACTACCCTTCAATATTGTTTATCGAACTTGTTAACACTATAACGATCTTGATTTTAACACTAATGCGTTTATTGTGGAGGTATTAGCGCTTAAAAAATATTCGCCGAGTACTAAAAATACAAACGAACGTAATAACTAGGCGGTCAAAGAAATATAATATACATGTGATTCATAAACATATAGTTAGTGACAAAATCGGTCCGATCATCCACAAGGTAAGGTCCAACATTTAGGCTGAACGTGTGCTGAGGCGCTGACGACGTAGCGCATGCACGTTTCTATCCTACTTTTCGTCCCCTTCACACATTTCGAGATTCCGCCTTGACGAACATACGCTCCTGGACTAAATATCCTCTATACTGTCCTGCCTGGAATCTGTTTCATACTATACTGCGTCGCCAACGCGTCAGCATACGCCTAACCTTACGAGAGACACTTACGCATCACGGTCGCGTTCACGATCGCGTTCTCTCGACCTTTCTCTATACCTGTAACCAATTGCCCAATTTTAACTAGTAACGTACTTTTCACCATCCACCACAATTCGCAAAGTTTATTCTTGCATGGCAGGTCACATCAGGATTTATAAGCTCTACACAAATATAATATTGAAATGAAAATGTTAATATATACTTACTAAATATACTTTTACGATGTTTGTTAGTAAACCACACGAGGCCAATGTTAATAGTGCTTTATTTTTCTTGAATACAGCTTTCCGATGAGCAAATTCTCTCGCAAATGCCGCATTAAAAGATGAAAGTATGTAAGCAAGCTAAGCGTGTTTCGGCAACGTCATGTAAGGATTTAAGCTTTTATACTCGACACATATTACAATTTAGTAAGATGTAAAATATTAATACTCTCGATATCCCTGTATAGCGTATAATTTATATTTTATTAGGATTCAAAGCATTGATGCAGAGTAACGATTTCACATTTGACATACGATGTTGGGGCACCAGTACTTATTGCTTTAGCGAGCAGTAAGAAAACGTGATGTAAATAATTTTTACCTGTCTCTGTCGTCCCTGTCGCGCGAGCGGTCGCGGTACCTGCTGGCGGAGCGTTCGCGGCGGCGCGGCGCGCGGTGGTGAGCACGCGCCTCGCGGTCGCGCGATCGGGAACGCCGCGACCGTTCACCGCTACTGTATGACTTCGTCTCCACGCCGTGCAGCGTGTCTTGTAGCGACGAGATCAAGATCTTGCAGCGATCATCGTGTGCCACCTGACACGATAAATATACTATTAGAGCATTTCCTTTACACAAAATTAGGACATCATTTGATAAGGAACTGCTAATATATATTATACAACAAGTAAAAAGTTATCGCGAAAGAATTTGTTCCTTAGTTCGTAGTTTTATTGTACATAATCTATCGTTTAATAAAATAAGTGTGTAAAAAGTACCTTGCTCTGTTTGATAAGCGAAATGGCAGTGACGAGAGTCTCGATTGCGGAGGCGTACTCTCCGGCGGCGGCGTCGCTGACAGCGCGCGCGATGGCGCTGCTGGAGACGGTGCGGTTGCGGCTCATGACCTCCTCGAACTCGGCCTCGCTAATGGCGGGGTGCGGCACGATGGGCGCGTGCGGTGCGTGCGGGGCGTGCGGCGCGTGCTGTGCGTGCGGCGCATGCGCGGCGTGCGCCACGTGCGGCGGGCCCGAGCCCAGCGGCGCGCCGTGGTGCGGCGCACGACCAGCCTCCGCACCCACTGGGTAGTTCTGTTCAATTTTGCATGATGATATCATTATATCACAATCACCTATGATTTAAAATTAATTAGCTGAAAACTCTTTCAAAGGATTTTTGCACACTTTTAATATCAAGGCGCATGAAATGAATTTTAAGACTTCATGTATGTAACAAACTCTGTATACCTGTGGCGGTCGGCCATACGGTGGCCTAGCCCCTGGCGGTGGTCCTTGTGCCGGTGGTGGGGCTCCGTGTGGCGGATGACCGTAAGGTGCTCCTGGACCTGCGATACATATAATATGTAGTTCTAACGAGTTTAGTTTAATACAGTAAAATAAATGATTAATTAATAAGCGATTCAATAAGGGCATATTTTACATATTTACATTTATTGAAATAAGTGTAATCTAAACGCTTCTCTTTTATGATAGAAAACAACACATGCTTAGTATTACTCCTTCCTCACTTGTCTACTATTTAAAACACTATACATTTTCAGATATATGCCCTTTTTGAAGTTGCATATTCAATAAAGACAGTGATGGTCATCATCGGCAATACTAAGTAAGATTACCTGGTGGTCCAGGTTGAGGCGGCGGCTGCAAAGCAGGTGCCGGCTGGCCTGGTGGCTGCTGGCTGAAGAAAGCCGGATTCACGTGAGGTGCAGGGGCGCCACCTCCCACTCCTACGAATATAGATAACATAATATATTACACACCAAGTATATCACCTAAAAAAGCCTATGTTTAGCATTGGACCATGATAACCTGATAGCATAAAACTGAATAAAATTATTACAATGAATGGACGTTTTTATTTAATTTTAAATTGACAAATTACCTGGGTGTTGCGGCATTGGTGCAGGCCCTCTAGGAGGTCCCTGTTGATGAGGAGGTAGTTGGTGGTGTGGAGGCATACCCTGCCCTGGAGGCTGAAACAAAATGTAGTGATAATTGAATTGCGTTTTTCTTGGAGTAGAGTAAATTTGTGATTTAAGTTCTTTCGACTCAACATTATACACTACAAAAGAATTTGAAAAGCCATTTTATATAGAAAAAAAAGATATACTACAATCTTTGCCGTTGTTCTCATAAGACACCCCGGCCCTTGTTCCTTTCGACATACACTGAATTGGTGTTAAGACACCCACAAATAGGTAAACTCCAGTCGTTCTACCATGACTAATGACTAAATCCTTACCGCATGCGGCGGCGTCATCTGGTGCGGCATCTGGTGGTGCGGCACGCCGTACTGCGGCGCGGGCTGCGGCGGCATGGGGTGCGGCGGGCGCGCGCCCCAGTCAGCGGCGCGCGGCCCGCCCGGCCCGCCCGGGCCCGGCGCCCCCGCGCGCTGCATCGCCGGCGGACCTTGGAACTGCAACACCATATTATTATTATTGCTGTTGTGTGAAAAATGTTAAATATTATAAATTGTTTGCAACGTAAAAGGCTTTTCAAGATAAATATTTACCCGTGTAAAACACTGGAGTGATTTAGCTTCCTTTTTGTGCAAAATTTCAAAATCGATTTAGTAGTACCTGTGATTGGCACTATCAAAAAAAACAAACTCTTCAGGTTTATGGTATAGATTTATATAATGAGATAAATAGGATCTAAACTCTACTCTGATTGCTGTAATGGTGTAGTTGTATTGCCTACGCGTTACGACTTCCCCGCTGTCATCTCGAGTTCTACACCAGATCAGGCAAAGTCATATTGAAATTTATTACTGTGTATTATAAACGGCAATAGATACTCTATTACATATACATGTGACCCGACATCGCTGGCAAAATGAACATATTTAACACCTCTGCCTACTTTAGCAGAGAACTGTACAAAGGGAATAACGCGTAATACTATCTATGTTTGGATATTCTTTACTCAATCCAATAAAATTATTTTTCAATTGTTTATAATAACATACATATAGCAAGCACAAATAGCTTAATTGCATGCTGTGTTCACTATTTTTAGGAATTACACCAAAATGTTACATTTGTAATTGAATTATTTTTAAGAGTAAGATACTATATGTATATTTCAAGTTGCGAAATATAAAAAAAATTGCCTGTAAAGACCAACATTAACTTTGTAAAGATATATAGAGATAAAGAGTGGTAGGAACTGACCTGCATAGGCGGCCGGTGCGGCGGCGGTCCCTGGTGCGGCGGCGGCTGGTGCTGCATGTGGTGCGGCGGCGGCTGGTGCTGCGGCAGGTGGTGCGGCGCGTGGTGCGGCGGCGGGCCGCGCATCTGGTGCGGCACCGGGCCCGCCATCATCATGCGCGGCCCGTTCGGCCCGGGACCGTTCGGCCCTCCGCCGAAGAACTCCGCGCCCGGGAACGGACCTGTGGGCAGTTCACTTTTGTACAATTTTTTTTTACCACATTTACCTCCATCCCATCCTCACACCTACCACTGCAAATCCTGTAAGCCAAGATGGATAGTGGCAAACATTTTATGATACAGAGTCGTTAAGCTCGTCGAGTTTCGAGGAACACTAATTAGTTATTGTTCTAATAAAGGATCGAAAATAATTGGAAATATATGCTACTTCTATGCTTCTAATACGTCTAATAGTTTTTTACTTGACGGAAAATGATTTTAACGACTTTAACTAGACGAGCCGCCTGAAGGTTACTACGGCTATAAAAATCGGAATACCACTCATATTTAGATACAAAGTATGACATTGTAGTGCTCGTGACACCTTGATATATAAGATGGTTAAATTTTGTAATGTTGAGAATGACTTTCGAACCAGGAATCGTAATTTTGTAAGGAAGCATCATAATAAACAGTTCAACTACGAAATTATGAAGGTAGTAAATATATTTTAATTTAAGCATATTGATATTAAAATTAGGCGGATGAAGACGAAACGAATGTCCGATATGAAAAAATTAACTGCCCTTGAAATAAAGCAAATAGTTAGATTTTTCTAATAATTTATGTACAAATGTAACCTTAAAAGCAAACCTAATAGCAGAAGTATGTTGTTTATGGAAACTCTTCAAATAGGTATTTTCATTCTCCATACAACTTCATGTCGTCTGAATATTCAGTAACTTAATTCAGATTCCAGAAGTCATTTATTTAAAAAAATAACAATACTTAAACACTGTACCTCCAGGATGGGGTCCAGGAAGGCCTCCCGGATGTGGTCCTCTCATACCGGGATTGTTAGGGCCCGGCGGTGTTGATCTAGTCTTCGATTGACTTTCAAACTGGTTGAGGGCCTGTGACACATAACATTACCTTGCTCTTATACTTATAACTTCAGTACACACTGCTATATCGTTTAAAAGCGAAATGGGAATAAACATGAAAACTATAAATAAAATAAGGAAATTCGTTAATTTGTTTGCGCGTTACGACTGAACGGATTTAGATAAAACTTTGACCATGTTAAGAGTTACTTCAGTAAACATATAGAATTATGTAAAGCTATAGCTAATATACATATTTTGAAAGTGTAATACTAAAAAAAATAATATCAGAGATGTCACCCATTTCTATATTTCTCTAGTATAAACAAAGTAAATTTATCATTTAAGGTGGTAGCTCAAGGTCCATTTTCATACATTTTGTTTCGGCTTTAGTTAGTGATTAGTTCTCGCAGTTGAAGAAAATGTAAAATAATTAATAATCATGGATATTTCGGCCTTTAAAATTTAATATGACGAAATTTTAAAGGCCGAAATATCCATGATTATTAATTATTTTTACATTTTTCTTCAACTGCGAGAACTAATCACTAACTAGACGTGAATTTAAATTCTTTACTTGCCAATACTTGTTTAGTTACCCAGATTAAAGCCGAAACAAAATGTATGAAAATGGACCTTGAGCTACCACCTTAAGATCATAATTAATAAAAGTGGATTTTTCATTTTAGATTTCAACACGCTCACAGAAATACTTTTCTTTCTGCTTGACTCACTAACAGAGTAAAAAAAAAAACAAAATGTTCATAATGAGATACATTTTCTGGATTCTTAATAGAAGTACTTTCCTATCATACTATTTTCTCAAAGCTGCGAAAAACTTCTACGGGTCAACATCTGTGGCAGTTTCACAACATATTGTTGAGTAGGACCGCCGCCCTACTCAACAATGTTCTGTATGACTCTCAAAGCAAATACTTTTCTTTGTATTATTTTTACAGAAGACTATTTTACCTGTTTAGTTGGCATCGTAACAACGGGGTGTTGTCCGTGAATTTCTTTCTTGGGCAGACGATCCAGGGTCATCCTAACAGATTGGTCTGAGCCGAGGGATATAACGCAGAATCCCTTCGACTGTCCATTGGCCCTATTCTCGAAGAACTTCACATCTTGAAAGTCGGTCACCCCGACGTCGGCGACAGCGTTTGCAATGTCTTGGTCCGTCGCCCACTGGAAAAGGTGTTAACACAAAACTCAGCCACTTTTCACACAGGCTGCTAGCAAATACATAAATGCGGCGATAGATGCAGCCACCATGTGTCCACTTACATACCTCTTTAAAAATCTGTCCCTAAGTGTCGGCAATGCAGTATTAAAACATTTAAAGCCCGGCGCGTTATTCTGACGAAGATCGCGTGATTGAAAAAACTAATGTGCAATTCTATGGACGTGTGAGACATAACTAAAAATGAACACTAGCCCTAACCCTATTGAAAACTTGTAATGTTTAAATTATATGCACTTTTATTTAGATATCTTGCAAGTTTAAGCTGAAATGATACTCGTGCTAAATGCCTAGCTAAGTTTTCTTGCCTACATTCGACGACGTTCGTTTTGTATTCCGCAACAGGAGCCGTTGGGAGAAAAGAAAGAGTTTTGTTTGTTACCATATTTTTATTTCCATTCCATATCACAGATAATTGGCAGTATCATTGTTAATTAAATAAATAAAGCTGCATTAACAGCTTGAGAAACTCCAGCATTATTCACAAACGGGGAACCGACCCTTCCACAAAGTTAAAACCGTTTACAAGGTATCTTAAGACGATACAATTAAAATTTACAATGAATTAATTAATACTTTAAACCGATTAAACATTATGATGACGCTCTATTAGATTTTGATACATTTAAATTTTAACATACACAAATCAACTCCAGTTCCACTAGGCAAGTCGCAGATCGTACATTTTATTAATTTAATTCTATTACAATGTACTGATATACCATCTGCCAATATACGAGTATTTTACAAGGGATCATAAGTATAAGGTCTTTCTCTAATAAATTAACAATTGCCTTAAGCCATGGAAACATTTATAGAACGAGTTTTACATAACACATGCCACGGAAAACCAAATCGCGATCGCCACTATACTATTATAAAACTTTTAATTTAATAATTTTTGATCTAACTAATAATATTTAATTGATTACAAAATCAATTTATCATTTTAATTGAATTGGTACAAGTATGCCGCTGCTACTACGCTCTCAACAAATGTAATTCAGATATTAAATAGAAGATAGTACAGATGAATAACAACATCACGATAAAAATGTTACATGTCGATCCGTCTGTAAAACGAGATTAAAATGTTATACATTTTATTACGTATATTATAAACAAAAACAAAATATATTATAATAATATATCATTAATAAACACGGAGCCATAAAACGTAAAACAAGCGTTCATCTTACCTCGTCGAAAACCTGATAAGAAAAAACTTTCAATTATATAATCAAAGTACAAACCCAATCAGAGTTTTGGATGATACATTTGATGGATACACTACGTCAACCCAAAATTCCGATTATCGTAGGACAAATACACCCGAAAAAGGCGAATTTACTATTGCACTACACGCTTAAAGAAATTGTTCAAGAGCGACGTCAACGCTGCTCGTCTACTCACTCTATTCTAGTCTATTTAATATATAATTGTGACAAAATATATCTCAACTATGTTATTTACTAAAGCGATATATGTATAATAAATAACAAATATTTAAAATAACGGACAACAATTTGCACAAGTTGCGTTATAAATTATTTTGTGTGATCACACAATGTATGCTGTTTGTATAGATATGTGTGCAAAGGACATATTTGGTTGAAGCAAACTAGAAAAAGTGTGGTTAACACGTATTCATTGTGATGGACATAAACATACTGACACATAAATACATAAATTTTACAATCATCCACGCTTTCAGCATTCATAAATCGAAAATTTCCAAGCATACAAGACCAATCTTATAAAACATGCAAAATAATATTTATATGGACAGTCGCCACTTGATTGGATGCAAATAAGCATATTTCTATTACTACCACACATATTTGACCACTATAAACAGTCAATGGTCAAATCAAACCATGTGTGGAAAAGTAATATTTACAATTTTTATATTATGGTTTGTACTAAAATTCATTAAAGTCCCTATGCATTACTAACATATGTAAGAATATATTTACTGACAGTATTATTCATAAAGCAAGCATATTTTTTTGTAAGTTAACACATTCAGAACTATTTTGAACACAAAACCTGAAGGTGAATAATATAATGGTATTAACCACATCAACAATACCTAGAAATAGTAAACATAAGCCACTGACACATTAATGTTAAAGTTTACTATCACATTACTAGATATAGTTAACTTGTACAAACCATAGACATTTTAGTATCCAGGATGAACATGCAAACATCCGTTTGTAAAATGTAATAGTAATAAAATGACCAATGCCAATAACATAAAAATTAAAAACAAATATAAGCTATCTATACTGCAAAATGGTGCCGATTCAAGTAATGTAGTTTTTTAAATTACTGCAACCCTGCAGCATCATAGCATAACAAAACAGAACAAATAAAACATTATACCATTCAGAATACTTCCCCAAAATATAAATAAATTGGTTGTAGTGGACAGAAATAAACCTGTATAAACGAGACTAGCGCAATATTTCCATTTTATGCCTAAATGCGGTATTAAATGTGAAACACACATACATCACCAATATTGCTGTAAACACAGCTCTACCGTGGTGATGTGCATATTAGTAGTCTAGAAATAACCAGTTTATGTTCAAGTTATTTTATAAAGCAAAAACAAGTTTTATGTAGACAGCAGAATTTTTACACAGTGCTGACAAGGCAAGCCAAGTTTCAATTTAATTCAAAATTGCGCACAACCAAAATTATACCATAACATCACATTTTTTCTGATTTGTAACCTGATTTTTAAGTTTTCTGAGTACTAACTGCCAAAAATGATAAAGTAGGCAACAAAGTTTGGGAACATACATTCTAAATTACATCATAAAAGAGCAGACACAATAATAATTTTCATATTATGTAATGATACTTGCTTAGAAGAAAGCTGCAATAAACCGAATGTGTATAAAAAGAAATAATCATTTATTATTGTATTGTTGTACATCAGATATTTGTTTGCAATTTTATACTTTTAATTTTTGAGTACACCATTACAATAATAAATTCAAGTACTATCCACTTTTTACATAGTTTTACATGTGCCTTCAATAAGGTTATAATAATTTATTTTATATTCAAAATATTACTGTTGTAACATTTACTCTATGCCTTCTCTGTACTATGTACATAGCCAAATCTTGTTGCTTAAATTTTATTTTTAATGCCAAACAAATATTGTATGTTATTGCATCTAAAAAAAAAAAAAAAAAAAAATATACAATACTTCTTTAAATATAGGCTAAAGTGGGAATAGTGTCAGTATAATGGGACTAAGTCTAGAAAACAACACTCTAGGATATTAGTATTACATACTTTATATGATATAGAATGTTTAGACCATAAGAACATGTAAATAGCATAGAAATTTATAATTGGTGGACTATAATTAATATGTGTAGTTTACAGGATATAATCATGAAAAAATATGATCCTTGTTTTTGCTTGTTTTAATATATTTTATATGATGTTTTGCATTTTTTTCTAAATTGAGATGTTGAAGATTATTCCTTAAAATTATAAGTTGAGAAATTTTCCTACTTATGAAGCCTCTTAAAAGAACTCACATTAAATTTTAGAACACAATATGAATTGCCAAAACTTGAATAGATAATCATGAATTTGACAAATACTTGTATAAAATTTGAAGTGTGTACCTTAAATTGACTTCAAATATAACTTATTTTAACTAATGCTTTATGTTATATACTCGACTATAATTAATAATAGGTCTTATTTCCATCACTGATTATAAATACTATAAAATAATAATAAAAAAAGTTTATTCCTGACTAAAGCATGGTACATTGGAGATACACATACTCGTTGAAAAACGACATATTAATGCACAAGTTATATTTCTTTTGAGTAAAGAAATGGGTAAGAAAAACAAAAAAGAATATCCTACAATACAGGGCTAAGAGTGTGGTCACCCTGCGAATAACAAAAACCAATAAATATAATAACAAGTACCGAATTATGTATTTAAATATATTTGAACATGGTTATATTCCTAAAAACTGGTATAACCTAAATTAATATCTCTGCATATTCATATTATTACGTTGACTCCATTAAGTGGTGAACCGGATCATATTCAGAAAGCCACAAGTAGAAAACCCGATATATAATGCTGGACTACTTGCATAGCTGTTTACTCAATTTCATACCCTATGTAATTGTATTGAAATTCAAATTTAATTTAATATATAAATCATATGTTTTATACAAATAGGTGCACAGTCACAAAATTACTAAATTTAAATATTATTACAAATTATGTCAAACAATATTTAATATGTCAATTTTTAAACCATTAATATTATTAAAAAATGTTATAGCTGAATTACAGTAATTATGGAGGAAATAAGACCCATTATGGGGTACAAACTTGTACCCATTGCCAGGTACAAGTAAACGCACATTAACAATTTGCAACCAGTGTATGTATGGTGTCGAATGTTACCATAAAAGCACAAATTTATAAAAAAATACTTCATCTTCTTCTATAGTGATCATGAAAATAAACCAATCTAATAACTGTTTCATATACTTACAAGTTATTTGGCTTTAAAATTGTAGTCTTGGGAATAATACAATGTAGAGATTAGGATTACTTATTAATTTTGGCCATTAATGTCTGTCTTTACTTGTTAATACTAAATTTATATATCTGGTCAATAACAAACACAATAACAAACAATGATTAAAAACTGCATAGCATTTTTATATCCAATAATAATGGAAAATAAATGCATCTCTTATACAACATTACATTATTCAATTATTTTCTTTTAATTTTATTTACATGGTTGCAAATGGTTGCAAATTGTTTGTTTTGAGGTGTACATTCTGCTATGGCCATTGTCTATATGTGGCTGGCCAGAAATTAATTACCTCACCCCTTCATCTTTAAAAACAATAGTAGCGACTAACTTTAATCTGGCCGACAATCTAATTTAGCTTGAATGTACACCTACAGTAAAAAATAGTGTAAACAATGATAAATTGTAACCAAATGAAAGTATGTGCACATTAAAACATTTGGTCACACCTAATTGTGCATTGTCATCTGACGGAATTGGCCTTTTTAAATACACTTTCTTACATCAGGAAGAAAAAACTTAATGTTACCTAAATATGTCTGTAAACAATGTTTATGAATATTTATGCAAAAACTTTATAAACATTGTAATACATGTTTTCAGTTATTTTGTTTATTTACATTATAGTTCAAAAGAACAGGAGTCATAAACAGATAATTAAATGCATTTATGAGTTTGATCCACATATAATAAATCTAAATGAGAAATACACAATTTGATATTGTACAGAATACAAAATTACATTAAACATTACATAATTTTTCTATAGAAACAGAAACTATAAATTAATTTAATATTCATTGTTATGTATTTGAAGATATCTAACAGACATGTTTTTTATTGATCTTGTTAACGATACAGAAAGTGCGACAATCAGTGCAAGTAAATTCCCGGGAATATTTTTAACTCATAAAATATTTTCGGGAACTTTCTATCCATAATCTAACAATTATAAATAGTGTACTACATTTGCAACTGAAACCAAACTCGTTACGACAAACATATCAATTTTTCGCTAAGACACAAGCTATATCAGTCGGCTTCAATTCTATTCAGATGACAAGCCAATCGATGCTTGTTTTTATACCACAAAGGATAATAAAAACAAACATCGACACGCAATCCGAACTTATATACATAATCTAAATCAAAAATCGTGTACAAACCCATGTAAGGTTGCCGATGTAAAGTTGGTAGCGGCGGCCATGATGTCCATGATTTGGTCCGTGATATGATGCGTTGCCGTTCGTCTCCTCCGGGGGGTGCGGATGTGGTGCAACTACCGCGTTCGGAGGTCCCTCGCCATCCTCGGGCTTGGCAGACGGCGCGGCGATCACGTCGTCATATAAATCCACATTCTCACCACCAAACTCTTCCTGAAAGAAGCCGCAAATAGATCGTTCATTTGGCATTAATAATGATCTAAACTCAAATTAAAAACACACCGACAAAACTTTGGATTATTCTACAAATGTTAAATATTTACCTGGCGATTAAAATCAGATTCTATATCATCAGCATACAAATCTATATCCACACCTCCGTCCGCCATTTTGCGACGTGCGGAAAACAAATCCAGCAGCCTAGCGGCTTCGGCCGGCGGAACTTGGCGGAAACTAGTGTTGCTAGCAATACAAATTGCGTCTGCGTGCAACGTTCTTATGTGACCATCACTGAATTAAGAATTCTACTATTGAGTGACGAAATAGTAAAATTACTTCGTGATATCTACGGATACCCATAAAAATATATAAAATAAAGTTATTATTTACGAAGGATATCCATGAAAGCGGCGATAGCCTAGTTGGGTGTAGAACGGACTGCCAAGACGAATGTCCGCAGGTTCAAATCTCAAGGGCACACACCTCTGACTTTTCTAAAATCATGTATGTATTCTTTGTGAATTTATCGTTCGATTTAACGGTGAAGGAAAACATCGCGAGGAAACCTGCACATCTGAGAAGTTCTCTATAGAAATTTCGAAGGTGTGTGGTGGATTTGAACTGTGTGTGGCCAGCGTGGTGGACTAAGGCCTAATCCCTCTCAGTAGTAGAGGAGGCCCGTGCTCAGCAGTGGGCAAGTATATAATACAGGGCTGATATTACCATTGTTATTATTAAGTATATCCATATTCCAGTCACTCGTCACCCTCTTACCTAAGCGGCCAGAGTAAGAACAGTGGTATGTGCTCTGTTTGGGTTGTTTCTTTATATTTTTATTCTAAATGGTGTTGCTATTGTTTAGGCGTACAAAATGCTTTGTACAATGTACTACTTACATGTATCAAGCGAACAGCGAGCTCGTCATTTTATTCCAATATGATAAAAAAAATGCAAAATAAGTGTATCTAATAGAATAAGTATATAACATAGTAATTATATACATGTTCTATTGTATTTGTTTTACAATTTTATTAAAATACAACCCATTTTCATGATTTACTTGGGTTTTGTAAACTAAACCTTGACATATCACATAATATTACGAATGATTAAAAAAATAGAGTAAGTGGAATAAATTTAATTAATATGATAACACAAGTTGCTTGTGAGACATTGAGTAATATATTTGCTAACATTTCAGACAGATCGTTTAAAATGAGGTATTGTAATTACTATTTTATTATGATACATAATTTAGACGTTATCAAGCCATAAAGTGCAATGTAATGTACCTATTGTATACTACAACCCTAATTCCAACATAGTAGCCAAGTATGATTAAATGGGTCATGAGAACGGAACAAATGAATCCACTTATTTTATTTATAAGCTGGAGATTAATTCTCATTTTATTTACCTGTGATTATCTACCAACAATACTATATTTTTAAAAATGGTCACATAGAGATCTTGTTTTTTAATTTACTTTATGAACAAGGTAGTTTAACTCAGCCTAATATTTAATAAATAGACGAAAATATAATTTTCTATAACTCCGTAATTATTGGAAACACATGGTACTTAATAATTTTATAAAGATATTACAATTCATAAAATTTTATGTTAACATAAATACCCATTTTATGTGCCAGATGATTTGTTTACTACAAACGTATCAATATGGAATTCTGGCAGTTGAAAATTGTAAAATCGTTAGTTATAGTTACAGTAATAGTATGTATTTTGTGATATTAAATTGTTAATGTATTATTTTTTTATCTGCAGAGGCCTGTAGCAAACGATAGACAATAATAATGAAGTATTAGTATTATACTGACATCTAGTATTAATAAATGGCATTATAATTCAACGAACATTTATGGTCAGGTTCATGCCAAAGAGTCAATGATTTAGAAATAGTGCCACCTATGAACATGTTATAAAAAGTTTTCATTGCGGATTGTTTGTTTGGTTTGTTATTGTTCAGTACTGCCCTCTATATAGTTTTGTGAAACTTTAAATGAAATAGATGGCATGCGCGGGGAAGGCGGCGGGAGGGACGTCATCCCCTCGCCATTTTCCGTCAAACTCGACTCAATCAAGTTACCTTTTGTCAGTCGCTGTGTTTGTGTGTAGTGTTGTGAAAAATTATCTGTGTCGATGAATATCAATGGGAAATCGTGCTGATCACGACTCCAAACAATGGGTCGATTTTTGTGTTTGTGGCTCTGATGCATTTTTCGCCCAGTGATAATGGCCAAGTGATTGGCATAGTGGAGTGTTTAGTGTCGTATGCTGGGCTCTCACGGCTACAGTGAGATCCTTTCTCTGGATATATCGTCTACAAGACGACGTCGGATCACAGAAAAGGAAGGTGACGCACCATGTCGGCGAAAAATATACCGGGAGATAAGGTGAGTCCGTAATACGTAGCTCAAACGTTTTCGGTAAAGGTCATTTTTTTCGTTTCTAAACTCCTTTCTCTCGAGGCAGCATTGCGGTCAGTGTACACTGCACGGACGACACCGCGGCCAGTCCAACTAAGTACGATTCATGCTCAGTTGTTATGGTGAATTCCTCGCATGTTATCATTCAAGAACAGCACACAATACATGTTTGTACAATTATAAATTTGTACGCACCGAAACACCTGTTCTCTGAAAAAATAGTACATTATCTAGTACAAAAATGTAGGTAGAAACAAAAAAAAATAATTCATAAATGCTGACAGATTTATTTGTGAAGTCCATATAAAAAACTGATTTATCAAATACCAAAAATTACACATACATATATATTTTCAGTATAATCTTATTAGCAAATTTTACAGTCACAAAAGGCAGAGCAATGCTTGTTTTGACTAGTAGTATGGAGACCTATAGCTAGACTAAAAACGTCTATAAAACTAAAAACCTTTTTTATAATTAACTTAAATATAATTTTTTAACCATGGAAATACATAGTCAATAAAATACAGCTACAAAACGAATTTCGGTACTTTATTTTAGTTATTACATTCTGTATCAACACGTAACACATATCAAAATGCAGATACCAAATCTAATGTACATAATTATTAAAAACTTATTATGTTGAAAGACAACAAAAAATTATTCTCATACTTAAAACATGAATATTATACATGGTAATCTAAATTTATGGTTTTGTATTAAAAAAATTACAGAAATTTTGTTAAAAAAATAAAATTTATCAGTAATATTATTTTTACACTTTTCCATGCCTAGATTCATGTTAATATTACAGAAGAGTAATTATAAAATAGTAAGGATGCTTTGTAATGTGTAAAGTCATACACAAAATTAAATATTGATACGCAAGATAAAAATTTGCATTGCATTGTACAATATCTTTTCCTTATCAATAAACAATGTCGATCCGGACTACTTATGTCTTTAGTTTAAAAAAATACTGATAAAATATATAATCATAGATGTAGTAATTCTCATTAACATGACATGAAATTAAAATCTGTCAGTACAAAAATAGATTAAAACTTCTACATTCTTGTTTTTACACTAATTCAGAGAAGGAAAAACAAAAGTAACACAGAATGTATGTCCTTTGTTTGGACCGTCAGCATTTACTGTTTCCTACGCTGAATGTTTCACAATTTCATTTTTATTTCTGATTATTCATATAGTACATAACGGGTTAATTAATTGTTGTTCTCATTCTCTTGTTCATTGACAGTGCACATAAACTTTTGTTACAAAGTTACATATAAAGGAAAATCATGAGACACTATGAGTGAGTTACAATTAAAATACTTTCCTTTGTGCTTCACTTCACATAACATCAGGTGCAGTGCTGTGCACTTAGCTGTGCTTTGAATTAAAAAAAATACTAACTACATGTAAAATATTTTGATACACCATTTAGCGGCAGACTGCTTCTGTTTACAATCAGTGTAGAATAATTTTACACATTTCATTGATAACATTTGTGATTCGACAAGTGTGATATTGTTATAATAATAAGTTGTAACAAACAGAGAACTGATAATAATTTATAGTGAACGAACTTGTTAACATACTTATGTTTTTTCAGTAATTGGCCTATTTAACAGAGAGTATTGATTAGAACTAATTATGTTTATTTCAAATCATTTGAATTGCCATGGATTCAGTGGTTATAATAATAAATTACCAAAGTATTTTAACTAGTTATAATAATTAGGATCTACTGTTTAACAACTTTAGCTGGTATCGGAGTAAAGTACTCTTTATTGCATTCAAATAACAAGTGTTTGTTGCATTTATATATCTAATGGTCAATGAATGTTTCTAAATTCCATCTGTTTTTATTTCAATTATAAATCTCTATTACTGCCCTTTAAATTGTCACCCCTACTACTTTGCTCTTAGGTTTTATGTGATACTGACTGTGGTTCTAATTGTGCATCTTATTATCCTATTTAAATCTGATGTAAAGATATAAAATTCACAAGAGCTAACCATTACAATTACTCGGCTTTGTCTGAAAACATTTGCTTACTAAAAAACGCACAGGAATCAAGCATTTTTCCAGGATAAAAGTGCAACAAATATTGGTATGTTCCTCCATTGCTGCGTAAAAGAACAGAACAAATATATGCCTTTAGTAAGGATAGACTGCTGTTTTAAAATGATAGAACCTATGATTTAAATTTCACATAACTAATTCTCGCACTACTCAGCACATCAACTACAGTAATAATTACGAAACAATACTGTATAATTTAGAACAAAGCTTAGTGTGAAACAAAGGAGGCTGTAGAGGAGCAGTAGCTAAAAACAATAATAAACCGTAGTGACACGGAGACAAGAGTCTTCCGCGTGAACGCACCGGCGAGCATCCTTCACGCCCACACTACGCAACCGTCTCTAGGGATGCCAATTCTTGAGGAGAATCAACTTATTTGGTTTTACAGGTGATACGATTTAAGAAGGTAAACAATTTTTATGTTTTTTTATCCGTATTTTTAGCATCTCGATTTTTCTAATTTTGTATCCCTCTAATCTTAAGGGTAATTGTACAATCGTAAATTAACATATGATATAATCATCTATACGTATAACATATCGTAGGTTACCCTAGATACGCTTCCAGTAAGCAGTGACTAACGTGTTTTTTTTTTATCGTCGGCACGGCAAAGTTGCCTCACTGGTAAATGAAGAGAAGCCCAAAATTATGTCCACCAACAAGAGGTAATCATCACTGGAGGGTCAGCACTGTTTGTTGTGAGTGTTAAGTTTATTTAATACTAGACATGACGGCGAGATAAATATTTTTCAGATTATGTTTATTATCATGAGTACGAGTGTATATCAGCTATGATCTATGGTACAACTGAGAAAGGGATAGGTAATATACATTGACGTTTAACAAAGAGGCGTCTGGGTGTCTATTGTAATGTGCTAATTAATGTTTACGTCAATGTAATATTAAATCGTTGACCGCGATACATTAGTAACACGTTAATTACATTTTTGTTGTGGTCACTGCCAGGCCGTACGTGCCACGTCATGAACCCGAATAGACGGAACTCGAAATGAATTTCAGTCTCACATGCGGTCACACTTATAAAAACTATAATAATTTACTTGGTTTCGATACTTATTAAAACTATTTCCTACAAATTAATGTACACTTTATTGAAGAGTGTTAGAATAGAGCCCAACATCAAAACAATGGCATTGCGCGAACAGCCAGTATAAACAAACGTATTTTCCAACTCTTTGTCTTATAAAGTGGACGGCGACATACGCGTGCGCCATAAAAACAGATCTCAAATTAAAATTCAGCATCCAAATATCCGCTAGAAATAGATTTAAGTGTCCTTGATACTACGTAAACGTGTTTCACACCGCACGGCAGTTGTTTACATGCCGTATGAAAGAATTCGCGTATCTCACTAAAGTAGGTCAACAAAGGTCGCCATTCAAACAATTCGCTGCTAAAAGTACCGAAAATGCGGCTCATCTCTTACAGCACAAAGCCACATTTGACCGGGGAGTAACGAATTGAAACATAACTGAATATACGCGGTCGTAAATTTCCAAATATAGTACAGTTTCACCAGGATTTTTTATACACAATGGGGGTCAGCCCGGACGTTGTCTTTTCGACGGCCGGCTTACTGAGAGTACGCAATTTGGGACAGAATATCCGGGATTGCATTACCAGTCCCCCACCACTTCGTGAAATTTATGTTTAAGTTACAGATTCGCCGGGTGTATATTTTCGCCGGTACTATTGTTCTCTTACTTCCTTTATATTCGCGCAAACACAGGCTCGATCGTGATTTTATCTCTTGAGTTGGCTAAGACTAATTTTTGTGTATAAAAATATACCGTTTGTCTGAGTTCATTCTAGTTCCTGTTTTATATAATATGATTTAAAATAGACGAACTTCTTTTGTTCTCTTCTTTGCTAATAGATTTACCTACTTAATAAAGTATAATTAGCACCATTTGGAGCCTTCGTAAAATTAAAAATATGTCTTAATTTAACCTATGTTTCAAATTTTCATTTGAATTAACTATTAACACGATTTGTTAATTCGACTTGAAGACATTTGGAAAAGATAAAGAAACAAGATTTGGTAGCTTCTAATCTGAGAATTGAGCCAGCGTTGGTTAGCTACTAATTTTGTAACTTCATTTATGTTATACTAATATTCGCTGGCGTTAGAAAGCCATTTCCGCCAATTTATCCCAACTTTACGTATTTCGCTCCACTAAATAACGTTAATTATCGTGAAATTAGCGTTATTTTACATTCTAGCAGTTAAAATATTTGCAATTAAGCAAACCAGTTAGATAGTATCGCTGGTTTTGTACGTGTTTCCGCTTTTATTGTGATAGAAATAAAGGTAAACACTTTTTCGATATATTACTTTATGCTACGAAAAATAAGATACATCACATTTGTTTAGTTTTTGATTGCAGTAAAATAGAAAAGTTTAGAATGAGCCCTAATGACCAGTAAAAAATGTTTATTAAGTAATACTATGCAACTTCTTATTTAATTTAAAGTTACAGGCAACATTTTGTAAAGATAAATTAACAAAATTTTTATTCGGTCTATTCTAAGATGTATACACATTATTTTTGAGAAATTATTATGATTCCAAAACAGAAGATCCCGTATTATTTTAAAAGTAAACATTGTTAATGTATTTCAATGATTGATGATTGCCCGCAGTCAAGCGACAGTCCGCTTATCCAGCCGCGATGTAATAAGTAATACAAAGAAATAACAGAAAGCAACGCTTTTGATGTCTAATAATGCTCCACTCGTTACGTTTGCTACAGACTGCGGGGGTTATTCCATTTGTACTTTATTTACGTACATTAATATCAATCTGCCCTTTTTTGAGCGAGATTATTTCTGTATTAACATTTGGGGTTGATATGGGATTTCTTAGGCGCGGTGATACGAGTTTTTTAAATTGTAATATACAGGATCATTTTGACGTTGCTTTACTAAAATTATTTTCTTATAAATAACATTTTACAATGGAGTTACTCGGACTGTAGATGTAAAATAAAAAAGTGTATGTTTCGAAGAAAATAAATATGAATTAAAAGTAATTTTAATTGTTACACGTCGTAATACCACTACTATAACAGAATTCGTCGCAGCAGCAACATAATACTTTCAGATAGATATAAACTCACGCACACGTCACATTCGCACTAAATTACAAAGTGATAAAAAAATCAGAAAAGTAAAATGGGGATTTTTGAAGACGATTTTGTGATTCTTGGAAGAATTTTGACACAACGTTTGCAGAGGTAAAACAACTATGTGGTTTTATTTATTAACGCAATGTGAAGATGACTCTCTATATTGAAATATATTTGGTTATTTTATAGCTAACCAATAAGGCAACTGGACAATCGCATCTCGATCTAATCGTATTATGAAAAGTACAACGCAGTACACTCATAACATTATTATATTTTTAATCGTAAAATTTCTAATTATTTGGCGATGTTACAAAATACATGTTGTAAATTTTGTTACGCATACGCTTTTACGTAATGTAATGATCATAGATATTGCTATGTCTTTGTCCATAACGTGGGATACGTGCCGTGGGATTCAACGTGCTATGCAGATGTGACCGTTATTTCCTTTTTTTATGCCAACGGATGAAAGTAATATGAACGTTGTCCATATTATTTTGTTCTTTTCTTTAGGTTTTCTGGTCCATGTGAAAATCCTTTTCTGTTATAAAATGCTAATCAAGGACATGGTCTAACTGTATGCTAAATTTCATCCATATCCAATGAGCTTTTCTGCGTCTTTTAATAAACTTCAAATTATCTGAACAATCTTTATCATTTACAATATCAGTCTCGATGGTCAAAAGTATTTTTTTTACAATTTCCGTAAATTCATCTAACTTCATTCCATACATTTTGCAGTCATGAAATCACTTCAGTCGTTAATCATTTGTATTTTGTGTTACGTTGCTCAGGTGCTGAAACCATAATACATACTCTTGTTCACTTCGTAACAAACTTAAAGTTATGTTAAAAGTTTCACAAGACAAAAATTCCAACGTCTATGGCCCATTAAATAACATGAACCGAGTTACAAAATCGTTTTAAAATTACGCAATTCTCCGTCGTAAATGAACGGAACCGGGGCTGTTATGAATAAAAGAAATCTATCTAATTAAAAACCGGACTACAAATTTACTTTCTACATGCCGTTAGGTCTGCTATCCACGGTATTCATACGTCGAATGCGAAGCGTTACTGCAATTCCTGGTGTAAATTGTAAATGCTCACTGAACTGTATTATCTCAGGCTGAAATAACTGTGAAGCTATGGTCCAGTGGACATCGGGCATTGCCTGAACGTCAATATACGTAGTGTGCACATGTTTAGTTTACATTGATGCATTGTTTAGAACCACTGTTTCTATATAATTCACTTTAGCTTCTGTTCTTTAATGTGTTTGTGGTAAGCAATATGATTCATTCGTCGACATAAGATTTTCAAAACCATTGCGTATACCTGATAAGTATTAAACAGAAAAATTCATAGATTTTTCAAAGGAAATTCGTATTTTTTTATAAATTGATGCGAATAAGAAAAGTAAATATAGGCTTAATGTTTAAATTAGACGGCCGTGTTACCAAGTCTTTAAAGTCAATAATAAAATAAGAGTTAATTAACATAAAATTATCATTTATACAGTAATTTATCGAGGTATTATCTGCATACGTTTCTGGGAACCGATCGAAAACATCTCATATTTCTTTAATTTGATATTCCCACATTCACAATCATCATTAACTGTTATTTATTCAGAATTGAAAGGACGTTTTCTCATTTGGAACACAAAGAATTCTCGCTGTGGAAAATGCGAAGACAATAGGAATCGTACGAATTAACGTGCCGTAGTGTTCAGTGAATAATTTAGCCCTTTTAGATTGAGTCAAATGGAGATTCTTTTTATTGTGGCGGATTCAGAACTTTTTGCAGCCGTCATCGTTGTGGAGTTAATTGTTTTCTTTATTTGTGCTATTGTCGAGTTTGTTTAATTGAAGTTGGGTGGGGTCTTGATTGAAAATGAAAATAATTTATTAAAAACAGTAACAAGTTTACAGATTGTAATGATTTTTTCAAGCCCAATATATATTTCTTTGGTGTATAATAATCCATGTTTAAGTATTTGTGACTCGACTTATAACGTTCATATCTTTGAATATTATTGGAATTAACATTTTAGAATCATTCCAAGATATAATTTAAAAAAAGAAACTTAATTTATTCTGGCTATTAAACTGCCAGTAAATTTACAAAATTCGGTAACCTTCACAGAATTTGCAACTCACAACCTTGTGTATAGTATTTGTTAATAAAACCACTATGACGGATCACTGTTATTTAATTTGATATCTTAAACATAAACTTAAAGAACTACATTATTGTGGCTGCTCGCCGGCAGCCCGTGACAGGAAGAAGGAAGTGGAGGCGTGTTGCCACAAAAACAAATTAAATTACATATAAACAAATGTTACCCTAAACAAATATAAATGTACCCATTCAACATGCCTCCTTACATTTATATTTTAACTAAATCATATCATACACTACTCATATCAAGTATTTTAAATTAAAACAATAGCTCTATAAACATTACCTTCAGTATAACATATTAATTGTAACCATTTTTATATTACAATTATCATCTTTTAATTAAACAATTTAAACCAATATTTATCTCAACATAATATCCATCTGAAAGATAATTTACTTTTACAACAACTTTAACATATCTCTAAATTTATTAAATTTATTACTTCCCAATGGTTTTGTTAAAATGTCAGCTATATTTTGATCAGATGCAATTTTTATAACATCAATTAAACCAATTTTAACACTTTCATGAACAAAATGATAATGAACTTCAATATGTTTTGATTTTTTGTGAAATTTCCGTATTTAGCAATAATTTGAGCTCCAATATTATCTTCATATATTTTTACAGGTTTACAATCTTTCTGACAAATCTCATTAATTAAACAAACTATAAATTTAATTTCAGTAACAGCTTCTGACAGCGCAATGTATTCAGCAAATGTAGATGACTTTGTTACACAATTTTGTTTCTTTGATTTCCAAAATATTACATTCCCAAAACAGTCTAATTTACAAATCCTGTTGTTGATTTCCTACTGACAATATCTCCTGCAAAATCTGCATCTACATAACAATCTAACATATCAGAATTTATATTCATGTTATAAATTAATTTTATATGTTTTGTTAAGTAAAGATATTTAAGTACTCGCAAAGCATATTTAAAATGTGTCTCATTATAGCAATTTTGGAATCTACTCAAATAATTAACACTGAACGATATATCTGGTCTTGTACCTGAACTAATATATAAAAGTGCTCCAATTAAATTTCTATATTTTACATTCTCATTTATATTACAGTTTTCTAGTTTAAGATTTACTTCCATTGGTGTAGTATATAACTTTGTATTTATTATATTATAACGCTTAGCTAATGATTCTATATATGATTCCTGACTCAGTGTCATAGTCTTATTCTTTTTATAATCATAATCAATATGTATTCCAATGTATTCTTTAACTTTACCCATATCCTTCATAGTAAATTTACTTAACAGTTTGTTTTTTAATATTACTCATTACCTTTTCATCTTTACAACATATTAACAAATCATCAACATATAACAAAATGTATACACTCACATTAGTATCCAATTTAAAATATAAACAAAAGTCATATTTACTTCTCTGAAATCCAAGACTAGTTAAAAACTTATTGACACATTCATACCAAGCCCGAGGGCTTTCTTTTAAACCATATAATGTTTTATTTAATTTATAAACTCTATCAGTGCCATCATCATAACCAATTGGCTGGTTTACATAAACTTCAGATAAAATTTTACCATTTAAAAAAGCAGTTTCAACATCCATCTGATGTATATTAAGATTATTTTGACAACAATAAGACAATAACAATTTTAAAGTTTGCATTTTAGCAACGGGTGAATATATATCATCAATAAAATCTTTTTGTTGAAAACCTCTTACTACTAACCTAGCTTTAAATTTATTTTCGGCTTTCTTTCTGTATATCCATTTCACATCTAAAGGCTGTTTGTCTGCTGGTTTACTTACAAGTCTCCAGGTCTCATTTTTGCCAAACTGTTCATCTCACGATTCATAGCCTCAGTCCATTCTTTTGCTTCATCGCTAGTTATTGCCTCCTGAAAATTATCTGGAATCATAGCATCACAATAGTTAACAGTTATACAATAATAACCAAATTCTTCATCAAACCGAGTTGGTGGCTTGATTTTACGCCGATTTCTTGTTTCAATTACTTTATTATCATCATAACTTTCATTTGTTTCAGCATTCAAATCTTCATTAATTTTCTCATTATTTTCTTCTGCATTAGTCTCTTTCTTCTCTTCTATAATTTTCTCTTCCAATTTATTCGGCTGGCTATTACTTTTATCATTTTTCTCTTCTCTATTATCATCGAGACCAATACACATTACATCATCTTCAATTATATCACAATGTCTTGCTACAACTATTCTATTGTTTATTAATACTCTATATCCAACATCTGTATAGCCCATTAGTATGCCAAGCTCGGCTTTCCTGTCCCATTTACATTTTTCTCTTTTCCTCTGGTGTTCTAACAAATACTTTACTTCCATATATCCTTAAATTTTCAATGCTTGGCCTTTGTTTGAAAAATATCTCATAAGGCGTCTTCCTTTCTATAGTGCCATTTGTTAATGTTCTATTCTTTAAATAAGCTGCGGCCATAACCACTTCAGGCCAAAATCTTTTATGCACTTTTGCCTCTGCCAATAGACATCTTGACATATCCATTATTGATCTATTGAACCTCTCTGCTGTGCCATTTAATTCATGCACATATGGCGGACAAGATTTAATCATAATTCCCTTTGATCTTGCAAAGTCAAACACTCTTTTATTAATGTATTCCTTTCCATTATCACATCTCAATTCTTTAATATTTTTCCCAGTTAAATTTTGTATCTCATTAACATACTGCATTAAACAATTATATACTTTATCTTTTGACGGAATACAATAAACTTTTGCCAACTTACTATAGTCATCTATAAAACTTAAGAAATATTTTTCACCATTAAAACCTGTAGTTCTGTGTGGCCCATTTAAATCTGTGTGTACAATTTCTAATATATCCTGTGCTCGTTTTCTATTATTTTTAAATGGCAAGTTATGCATTTTATTTTCAATACATATAGCACATTTCATGTACTTACATTCAATCTCCTTTGGTAATCCTTTCAATAATTCACTTGTACACATAGTATTCAAATTGTTAAAGTTTATATGACCAAGCATCCTATGTAATTTCTCCTTCACTGTCATACTTGATTTCTTCACTAAATTAGCATGTAATGTACTTGCATTTATATAACCTTTTAATTTATACAGTCTATCTTCTTTCACTGCTATAGCTATAATAGTTCCATAGACGTTATATATTTTTGATTGTCGTCCCCTGGAAACAATTTTATGATTGTCTGTAATCTTTGAATAGCTCAATAAATTTGCTTTCATCTCTTTGACATAGAAAACATTGTTCAAAACAACTTCAGACTTTTTCCATAGACCATAAAATAAGTTTGTATTTTTCCGACCTTTGTAGCTTCTAATATTCTTCCATCACTAACTTTTACTTTAATAGGTTGTTGTAATATTTCACATGAATGATAGTACTCATCAGTATTAATTATATGATCTGTACAACCACTATCTAATAACCAAGTTAAGTGGCCAGACTGCTCAATATTATATATTTTACTTGAAGTTGAAACATTATTATTCTCAATAGTTGCAAGGAAATTATTACCACCACTCTCATTACTGGATTTATTATTATAAGTTCTTCCTCTAATATTTCTTGAATTATAATATGATCCACGTTGATGTCCACGATTATTATTAAATCTAATAAATCCATTTCCTCTACCACTGTTAACATTTCTGTGTCGACAATCTCTTTGCATGTGGCCAGGTTTTCCACAGGTAAAACATTTAAAGTTATTATTAGGTGATGCAGAACTACTTGTGTGAGCTTTAAAAACATTTGAGTTGTCGCGTGATGGTTCATTACATTTTTCAGGTTCTTTATCCAATGATTTTAACATAATTTTACTTTTCAAATAATCTACAGTTCTGTCTTTTTCTGGTAAAACGTCTATTAGATCTCCAATATGACTGTAATTACGAGGTAAGGCCTTTAACATATAATTTAATTTTTCTTGTTCACTTACCGTCGCGCCGGCTTGTTTTAACTGATTTATTGATTTCTCAAAGTCGTCAAAAATACACTTACTTGCGAATAGTTCGATAATTTTATTGCTTCTACATTGTTGCGACATATAATCTGTAGTGCCGATGATTTCTGCAGGTACATTTCATCAAATTTTGCCAATATTTTGCATGCGGAATCTAAGTCGCATATATATTCGAGTTGCTTGTTGCTTATTGCACTATAAATGTAGTTCGTTGCCTGGATATCCATCTCTTCCCACTTTGCAACATCATCCGAATCATTTTTGATTCGTATGGCAGCTTCTTTACATTTCTTAAACTCCAAAAACTTAAGTATACGTATTTTCCAGCTACTATAATCCGATCCGTCGAATATTGGAATAACTGCGTCATTGCATTTAGTAAACGCCATTTTTGCTTATTGCATATATAGCACGTTTCCACTTTATTTGCGAAAATATCTTCTTTTCTTCTTTGTATTTGCAGGCAACCACGCTCTGCTACCATGTTAATAAAACCACTATGACGGATCACTGTTATTTAATTTGATATCTTAAACATAAACTTAAAGAACTACATTATTGTGGCTGCTCGCCGGCAGCCCGTGACAGGAAGAAGGAAGTGGAGGCGTGTTGCCACAAAAACAAATTAAATTACATATAAACAAATGTTACCCTAAACAAATATAAATGTACCCATTCAACAGTATTAATACAATTTACGCGTATAATTAAAAATTAAAACTGTTTGACCAACTTATCTGTTAACTATTGATGTCAGTGCCTTTGTTATTATCGTTTGACTTATGCATTATCATGGGTAAAGGACAATGCCCAAAACCAGGCTATATTTGCGTCAGTCATGCGTCTTAACCAAATAATCATGTAAAATCATAATTTTAATTATTACTTCATTTGTATTTATTTCAGTCATGAGCAAATAGGGGTTTTAAAGATATGAAAAAAGTTGTTTAATTGTTGCAAATCAAACACCGGATAATTTACTGCCAATATGGCGAATTGATACCAATTTATAACAAATTCCCCTTTTAAATGGAATAAAAAAGTTAATATGCACGATAAATGTACTTGTACTTGAATCTATAATATATAGATTAAATATATTATTCATTAAACAAAATTATTGTTATAAAAAAATATATTTTTACTTAATAATTATGACCAAACTCCAAATAGCTGGTAAAAAAGATAAAATATTAATCATTCTAAAAACAAACAAATGGCTACTTGTACTTGCATTGACAGAAATACTCAAGTCAGCTAAAACATGTCTGGACTTTATTTTTAATTAAATGAATATATGGGTACTGATTTTTATTACACTGGCAACTAAAATTAATGACATTTTGACACTTTAGATTTGTCTGAATGAAAATATTTAATTATTAAAATATTTTACTCAAGATCAGAGTGTTATTCTTATGTATTTTAATGTTGACTCGAGAAATTCACTGTTAAGAAACAAGGTATATAGTGTGTGTTCCGAACTTTGAGACGGAAGGCAGCAACACAATGTCGTCTATAGCCTAGACCCAGGACAGTTAATCGAGACGACATATCCCGGCGGTGTATAAACTGCACCATTGCGGTGCCACAGCAACGATAAGTATATTTCTTAGACAGGCTATCCAGTTTGTAAGTTATGTATATTGTTATTAACCTACCCACAATGTGTGAAAAATCTTGCAAAAACTAAAGAACACAGTTTAACAATAATAATAATCTGAACATATTTACTGAACTTCTACATTATATTTTAGGTTTCAAGGCTGGAACGAATTTGTGCCGCCTGCTGCAGATCAGTTAATAGAGAGTTTCACAGACAACAACGACATGACATGACCCGACCAGAACTGCAAGAAGTCATTCACTCACTTCAGCAGTATTATAAGCGTGTTGCGGCCACATCAAGTTCTTGTCTGTTTTCTGGATAGCCATATCTATCAAATTACACATCTGTATAAAAATATACATCAGATTTCGTATTTGTTTTATTTTTCTTTTCCTATGATAAGTAACTATTAGCCTAATCAGGCTGTGAAGTTAGTTTCTGTGTTCCTGTTCGATTTCCAGGCCAAGCAACATTTTATCTCGGTGTTTCTGACATGACTTGCCTGGAATCGGAATCGTCCAAAGAGGGTTGGCGTCAGGCATGCGGCCGGTCATAAAAACTAAGCTGAATCTATTCTACAATATGTGTTGACGCAATATTGAAATGAGATAATGGTAGGTGAATATAAAGATTAAGTTAATCCATGTAATAGAATATGTCATAAGTCAGAAAAATATGTACTTACACAAAGGGTCGGGTAGTATATGCTCCGTGGAAAAATTAATATTCCGCCATACTATCTTAGAAGTTTTGTTGGAGCTTCGTCTCATCAAATATGTTAATACCTATCAATTTCTTATAAGGGCGATTAAAGCTAAGTGAAAAGAATGTCCAATAATTGTTTATAGCAATATCAAGTAGGTTCTGCAATACTGAACTTAATTAGGCACGTAGGTACTTTCTACCGTACATTATTGCAGTCCATACTTAACCTCAAAATAACCGAGTTATTAAAATTCTGATTACTCCGAACTCCCATCGAATATCCAACTGTTTTCAATTTATATAAGATTTAGGATATATTCCCTATAGTTTAGTGAAGGTTTTGTACAGACGCAAGCGTAGCCCAACTTTCATACAAAAATGGGCATTCTCCTTTATACGAAAGAATCTTGGATATTTTAAACGCGAGGTGTGACTTCAACATACTCGATTATATTTCTTATTGCTGAACGAGAAAATTTCTATTGCATCTCAGTCTCTGGGACACTAAGTTATGACGTTAATCATAATTGCAATCAAATTATAACACTGTTTCGAAATATTATGTAATCGTGTTAACTTAATGAGTAACTTGAAAGTCTGACACGGATTGAGCATTTTTTTTTACAAGTGTTATGTAATATGAGAATCAAAGCTTCTCACGTATCCGTGATTATTATGGACAATCAGCTGACATACTGTCAAGGAAATCTTATCCAGTCCAATGAACAGCATGGCGAAAAAATTATCAGAATTTTGTTATTAAAAGTGCAGAAAGTCTGTTACAACGGGACATAAGCCCAAAAAAACGTGTTGTGAACTCAGAGTTTTCTGCAGAATCATAACTTGAGATAAATCACATGCCATCCAACTGTTGAATTCAAGACAATAGATGAAGTCTATAACATTATAAAGATTAAGCAATTACGTTAAGTGTTACAGCAGCGAGTTTAATAGAGTTAACAGTTTATCTGGGTAATCATCTGGCATTCAAACGTACTGTATCATTAATGAAATTGCAAATTACACTACCTACTTCATTCAATTATACGGATTTATAAATTACACGAATTAGTAGTTTCTGACGTGACTTGGAAATGGTTTGTTGATTGTTTGAACAGTTGTGTTTCAGGGTTCCGAATGCAGGGTAGCAGCAAAACATCATGATTGAAGCGCTCTTATGTATTGAACGTTTACAGAGTATAATATTATAAACTTTGATTGAATATAGGTTTAAAAAAAAGTAAAGAATAATTAATAATTGATATTATAGTGTGTGTTTTGCTAAAAAGTATCAGGACAGTGAAGTAATGTACGACTGCGACTAGCAGTTTACTAGTTTTTGTACGATTTTTTCTATTAGTCTGTAACGGGATTTACAGTTCGCTACGTCAGTTATTGCTCTAAGCATAATGTTATTTGAAAGTAACAGTTAATGGACATTACTAGTCGTTGCCAGATGGTGTAGCTGTACATGTGAGCGATCCGGTGATAGTTCATTATAGAGTAATGGACTTGTTATGGAGTCTTGCTCAGTTATATAGTTATATAGACATAATGACATTGTATGGGTCTTGGTTTGGTTTAAACTTCAACTAAGTCCAACCTTAAATGTGGATCTTCAATGTTCATAAAGGTTCCTGTGGTGATTATAATTGACCGTGGAAATGATAATAAACTCTAAACATAATATTGAATTTCACCTTTGACTGTAGTTCTTCTGAAGAAATTCCTTACTGTGATACAGTTTGGATAAAAATGTTCTACTCTCACGAAAAGGGTAAACAAACTGGAAATAAAACATTTTAAACCTGTAATTAACATATATAAACATTCCTTTGTAAAGTATTGTTGACAGCGAAATAAAATTAATTAACGCATGCAATAGGCTTCAATGGCACACCCATTTACATACTTGAACACAATCGGTCTTAAGTAAGAGGAAGGAAATTATAATTTTGATTTACTTAATTGTTTTAATGAGCTTTCGTAGTTATTAAGATAAACGACTTGGGGGGGAAAATGTAACACGAAACAAGAAGCACCTATTTAAAAGATTGCTTTTTGTGTAAATTTTGACTGATGTGATATAATGTGATGTAATAAATAATATTGAGGTGAATGGTGATAAATATATTTAATTTACTTAAAACATTATTCAATATTTTAAAGAACAGTACTTATAAATCTGCCTGTCTGAAGTGAAACAACTACCTTACACCACTAGCCATACTTACTCACTAAACAATAGCCAACGCCTCTCAAGACTCAAATTAATTCGGCAATAAAGATTGACGGTATTTTTTATCATTTAACGTTATGTTTTCCTTTCTAAAAGGAGATTCTTACTCAACACCATAGTTTGCACATTAAGTAGGTCAATTTACTCTTAATGTTGATATAAGGTTTTGATGAAAGGCAGGATCTAGGCTCGTAGATGGCAACAATGGCAGTCTAACTGTTTATTCTACCCGCGTTGTTATTTCGTCACGGCCAGCCATTGCGAAACTTCCTTGCTCTAAATACTTTCCGCAAACTCGATGTGACCAGACTTCCGGACCGCACTAGGATATTCGGTGATCAAATTGTAATTTTTTGTGAACAATAAGAAATGGTCACAGAAAAGATTTTTGTTAATTTTCGTGAAAGTTGGTAATTGAAATCGAAGTTACGAATTTGCATTCGTTCGGATATTTTGCAATGCTAGTACCGGGTGTTGGTGCCGTGAGTTTATTTTCGTTTGATTTAGTGCACTTGTCATGTAGATATCGTCTGCAATGCGGACGTACTCGCTTCTCAGTTTAATATATCTGCAGAACTATATTTGTCGTGTGTATTCTTTTGCGAGTATTGTATTTTCTTTCAATATCAGTATGACTATATAAAATAGATCTATTGGATTTTAAAACTGCTTGTGCTGGACAATTTTATCCGGCTAATGGATTTTTTTATATCGACTAATCTATACGCAATTGAACTATAAGTCACTGTGAGACTTCAAGACACTGTGAACTCATTCTGCGTAGATCGAACCACCAACAGCTAAAATTTTTAAAAAGTTGTATAATTGTAAAATATAGGTAGATATTGTAACTTTGACTTTACGGATGAACAACACCTTAGTCCCCCCTGTGACCATAAAGGCTACCCAGTCTTCGAAACGTCGGGAGAACAATAAAATACAAAAAACCGCGATAGAATCCGGAAAATTAGTTTAATTTCAATAAACTATATAAGTCGTCATTGCAATAGATACCTTAGCTTTACTGGTGGTAATTTTAGAACTACGCTTAAGTTTTAGTTTCTATATCTCCTCGAAAATACAAAGCTAAATCAGTATAATACCATCCTAAAGTACTTATAATTGGCAAAATACTTCTTTAAATGTTTCTCTCAAGGCTACCGCTTCCATGGCGTTCTAGTTGGCCATGGCCACCCCAGCAGGTTAATGTTGCGGCGCCATTAGGATTAGATTCGGCGTTGTTTCGGCATTTATTATCGCCTAAAGCGGTGCGATCACGGAACGTAGTCTGCATAAACCACCTTATCTGTGAAACATGGCGTTGGTGTACCGCGGCCTAGGTAATGGACCGCCATTTGTGACGGCATTAATTTAGTCGTACTACTATTTCTTTTACTGGGGTGTGGATGACCTGTTCTGATTATGGCGTTTTGTTAAATATCACATCTAATATCTTTATACGACATAAATTTTGTATTGTTTATTTATTATAGTAGAATAATTTATATTAGTCTATTTTCTGGTTAGATATAAACTGTATAGTATGAAACTAAGAAGCGTTAAATTAAATTTTCTTAAAGTTTTATGAACACATATAATTAATTTTATATTACTTATATTTTTATAATTTATTTTTTATATTTATTAATTAAAAAATAAAAATATATTGTTGATTTCCTACTTAAATATATTAATAGTGTTAATGGACTGAGATGATTTGACATTCCACTTTATTAAGATGATTTCCTAGTTGCTGCTCATTTTCATAAATTCCTCATTTATAATCAATTTCCATCAATGTATAACAATATTAAATATTCGTTGAAAATATTTTTTTTGCAAGAGCCTTGCCTCCGTGTGGTCTTTGTATGAAAAATCATTCGTAACCAAAACACGGATATATATTTTAGGAATTTAAAGAAGATAATTTTTACATGCTTAGCTTGCAGTCGCGGCTTCGCCCACTTAATAGTCAATTCCTGGGATAAGGAGTAGAAATAGGAAGAAGTAAAGAATTATGAATATTAACTTCATACATCATTGATTGTTTTTTCTAAATCTTTATTTATGATGCTTGGTCGTAATTTCATGACGATGTTGCTCCGTGCGTGCGCTTTCATGGGTGTTCACGCTACCAAGGTTAGTAATTGTATGAGAGCTCCATAACAGCGAAATTAGAAGCATTTAGTATTAAAATAAAATCGCAAACATATTTTTACTAAGTATAGTTCGACAAAAAAAGTGGCGATAGCCTAGTTGGTTGTGGAATGGAGTGCCGAGACGAATGTACTCAGGTTCAAATCCTAAGGGCACACACCTTTGACTTTTTTAAAAGCTATGTGTGTTTTCTTTGTGAATTATCGCTTGCTTTAATGGTGAAGGAAAACATCGCGAGGAAACCTGCATACCTGAGAACTTCTCTATATGAATTTTGAGGGTGTGTGAAGTCTACCAATCCGTACTGGGCCAGCGTGGTGGACTAAGGCCTAAACCCTCTCAGTAGTAGAGGAGGCCCGTGCCCAGCAGTGGGAGAGTATTATAATACAGGGCCGATATTATAACTATAGTTCGACAAATGCGCGGCACTTGTTTAGGTCATCTTTGTTGTCATAGTTGACCATCGCACATGAGTAGGCGCACAACCTAGATGTAGTATTTAGATTAACAGTTCACTGTCCCGTGACCCCCATACAACAGATGGTATTCAAAAACGTTTAGCTCGAGTTAGCGTACCGTGACGGCCATAACGGTGCACGCTCGGTAATGTTTTGGAACTGTTAGTTGTTTCGTACATTTTTGTAAACTAGGATATTTATAAACACATATGTACTACATTCACGCCTTTTATTCCCGAAGGGGTAGGCTGAGCAGCAACGCGTGCATCCACTTTCCGTCGTATGAATTTCATCGTATGTGCCTATTTAATATTTATAAAGTACATAATAAATAATTGAATTCTAAATGTATTTTGACTATTTATCAATTATTTGACGGCTATTTAGCGCATGATTATTGTATACAGTTTATTTTTTCACGTGCCTTATGCCAGTGTGATGTAGGACCGGTACAAAACACTAATTCACGTAAACATTAAATAATCTAATATTACTAATACTAAACGTACGTGCTAGTTTTCGCGTTACATTGGTATTGAGGTTGTACTAATCATGATAATCAGGTGCGGGTTGGAGACCTTATTAGCCTACTCAAAGCTAAATTCCTCGAATCATCCGTTTTGTCTCAGATTTACGGCTATGTTAAATCATTTAGCATGTATGAATCATACACTTTACGTATTCAAAGTGCTATTTAAGGTGAATTTTGCTGTATTAGGATATTTGGAGAGTGATCGCACAGAAGGTGTTATGGCTATATTAAATTACTAGCTTTTGCCCGCGGCTCCGCCCGCGTTACAAAGTTTTTCGGGCTAAAGTATTCCGTTATAAAAGTCACGCTATATATTTTCCCGGGAGCCTATGTTCTTCCCAGGGTCTTAAACTGTCTTCATACCAAATTTCATCTTAATATGTTGAATAGTTTTTGAGTTTAACACGTTCAGGCAGTCAGATGCAGCGGGGGACTTTGTTTTATAATATATTTTTATAGAACTTTTTAAGAGGAACAATCCCGTCATACATGATTGTTGCATAACTTTAACTGTTTACGCAGCGCACGCAACGGAAGCTCTCAAAACTAATAAATTTTCCCCGTTTTTGCAACATGTTTCATTACTGCTTCGCTCCTATTGGTCATAGCTTGATGATATATAGCTTATAGCATTTCAAAAGCAAAGTGCTATCCAACACAAAAATATTTTTCAGTTCGATCTGATAGTTCCTGAGATTAGCCATTACTGCTCCGCTCCTAGTGGTCATAGCGTGACGATATATAGCCCATAGCACTCCACGAACAAAGATCTATCCAACACAAAATATTTTTTCAGTTTGAACCGGTAGTTCCTGAGATTAGCCATTACTGCTCCGCTCCTATTGGTCAAGTCGTGATGATATATAGCCTATAGCACTACACGATTAAAGAGCTATCCAACACAAAAAGATTTTTTCAGTTCGAACCTGTAGTTCCTGAGATTAGCCATTACTGCTCCGCTCCTATTGGTCATAGCGTGATGATATATAGCCTATAGCACTCCACGAACAAAAGGCTATCCAACGCAAAAAGATTTTTTCAGTTTAGACCGGAAGTTCCTGAGATTAGCCATTACTGCTCCGCTCCTATTGGCCATGGCGTGATGATATATAGCCTATAGCAGTCCACGAACAAAAGGCTATCCAACGCAAAAAGATTTTTTCAGTTTAGACCGGAAGTTCCTGAGATTAGCCATTACTGCTCCGCTCCTATTGGGTATAGCGTGATGATATATAGCCTATAGCACTCCACGAATAAAGGGCTATCCAACGCAAAAATAATTTTTCAGTTTGGACCGGTAGTTCCTGAGATTAGCGCGTTCAAACAAACAAACTCTTCAGCTTTATATAATAGTATAGATTTAGCGTGTATGCATATACTAATACTTTAGCCATTCAAAGTGCTGTTTAAGGTGAGTTTTGCTGTAGGATATTTGTATCCATTCCATATAGTGATCACACAAGTGTTGAAATCAGCCACAGTGGCCCATTTAAGTGTGTCGCATCTCGGGATGAGTCTGTGTTGACTAGCGAAGGGTAATTAATCATCATTTTGTCAATCGATACTCTCTGTAGACCCTCGACACAGGTGCAGTGGAGCCATTTTCCCGTATAAAAATTAAACAATTTGTACTAACGTTAGTAACAACGCTCCATCTAACGGTAGAGGTGATTGTAAGATGAAGCGATAATGTGCCAAACGATTACTGATTATCCTCCGTGTGGTACGTGAGTTCGTTGAACCCGTGATCGCAGTCTCGTTTCAATGACCGATCACTTTTGTTTTTTTTTGTTTTAATTTTAATTAAAAACGCAAAGTTTTGAGTGGTGTCAGCTATTTCAAATGACGTGTCACGTATTTTTCTAATTATTTATAGTTTATCGGTTTTTAGATATGACTTCAAATATTGGTTGAGTTAATGCTAGCTAGAAACTATGCTTTTTGTTCTATACTATTTACCCTAGAGTAAGTCAATCAATTATACTTGCTTACTTTTAAATTGCAATGCCTCTCATTACAATAGTTTTCGGCAGTCTCATATTTTTTTTTATTTAATACATATTGTTGCTAATAAGTAGGTTCTAAATATTTATTTAAACGCATGACTTAATGTCATGAAAATTAGCAACATTATATTATGTCAAAATTGTATTCACAGTATTTCATAATTTCTATTGTGTTTTGTTTTAGATTCAGTTCCCAGGGTAGATATTAATATTTTTCGTCTAAATTATAATGATAACAGAGTTGCTCGGTATATTTTGTAAGACACAACGCAACGTTGCTATTGTTTTTTTAATTTAAAAGGTCACAGTATGAATTTTGAATACAATTCAAATATTTCACATACATAACCCAGTATTACTTAGTAATTAGTATTACATAATCTTTTTATATTTTTGACCTATTCGTTTGTGTTTTATTTTCTAGTCTGAACAATCATGGTGTACATAATAATCTGTATATATAAAAATGAATCCCTATTTCCCTTGGTCACGCCATCACGCGTGAACGGCTGGACAGATTTCACTATTTTCTTTTTTGTTGTGTTAGTTATCATCAGGAGAAGGTTCTTATGAAGGAAAAAATTAAAAAAATGCACGGAAAATTAAGAAAATTTAAGAAAACTTAACGACAATATTAATTTTATATAACTGTCAGTGGTTTGGAATAACTGTCAGCGATCGACAGAATGCGCGCGATACGACGACGCGACAGACGTTGTCCTGTCTTAATACATAGTTAAGACAGGAAAACTTCTGTCGGGTCAGCTAGTTTTAGTCAATAAATAAAATACAAGTTTAATTGTTAACAACTACCATTACTAAAATTACGAAGTCGTCGAACCTTCAAAGAAGTTTTAGACAAAGGCCCGAAGTGTTATACACTGAGATTTATGAAGCCATGAGTGCGTGAGGCGTGGGTGTATCAAAGCTGACTCACGATCATCAAGGTATTGATGGTACGCTTGACGTTCACTTGTCAGTTTTGTAACCGCCGCCTACGTCGATGTTTGCTGTACAAATTTCTAAGACCACCTGCGCACTGTTGCTTGAGTCTGTGTGCGCAATGACTGACGTGTTTGGTTATTGTAACACTTGAATGATCGTGTGATTTAGACTTTAAGAGGTTTAGTGTAAAGCTAATGAATTTATAATAGTTGCTTTTACACACATTGCGGATGAATTTAAGCCGAAACACTGTTGACGATAATGAAGTAGGTAATCCCTAAAGAAAACCAAGCTAGTTTTGTCTGGTCTGAGAGTACAAATCTACAGAATATTTTTCACAAGAGCGGATAGCGGTCACTGCACGTAGTGTAAAACCTGTTATAGTGGCTCGCGTTCCGTGTCAGTCGGTGTACATCCAGTAAAGCAGGTTCATATAATTCTAGCGACAGAAAAGACTTAATCAACGACTTTCCTTTGCAGATATTTTATTAAGATAACACCATACCGTCAGATGCAGATTCATATCTACTAGCAAATAAACTATTCAACCGAAACTAAAAAATATGTGCATATTTTGGAATAAAATATATAAATATATTTGATATAAAAGCAGACATGTCCTTGATGTCGCGACTTATGCAAGGCGTGAAAATGTACATAAAATTGTAAACTGCATTCCAGCGCATGCGCGTTCGCACGTCATAACTACCATCTTCTTAGAAATTATTAGTCACTGCCCAAACACGTCGACACTATTTCACTTTGATGTATTTTTTTATTCTAGAACACTCTTAGTTTGTACGTTCTTGTCTCATAACTCAGTCAGACGTAGTTAGCATGGAATGAACGAGCACTGTCTAAACTAAACAATGTTACGTTTACTTGCCGGTTGCTAATACGAATTCTTCAAATAGCGAACTTTTAACTAATTTGCTTTGCGCTGTTCGCCATTTTGGATGAGTATGGTCAGAATTAATTAAATTTTGACTTTTATGGAATAAGGAATATCATAATATCGAGAACAAACATTTATGTCATCCTGATATGTTTAGACAGAGTAGGCGTTACAAGTTTCCGTGTTATGTGTAACATTTTGTTTTTTGGTCGTTGGGATTCCAGGTAGATTGAAATAAGGCAAAATACAATGGAAATATTTCTGTAGCGTATGCGGCAGTTTTGGCCGATAGAATGAGTTATCTTCGATCGAAGCATTGACAGAAGGATCCATGAAACACAGTGGTCAAGCCGGTTCCAGCTTGTTTCATAGATTTATAATGTCCGTATCCTAAGCATGATGCAAGTTTAATTACTTACGTGTACTTAACTAAATCACATACAATTGCAAGATACGAATCTTCAAGTCCGTAAATGGTACCGCACCGCCATATTGAACCACATTTCCAATTCCTTTTAAGTCGAGTAACGTTCCAAACGTTCAAAAATTACCCTATCACTATTCATACAAATTTTGCTTCGATGTTCGAACACGATTCTTCCACATATTCAGCGGTGCGGTGCTTCGTGCCGTATACAAGTTTTAGCCCGCGCGTCCCTCGGGAGATCACCCCATTTGGAAAACGGGTGTGCCGTTGCTCTCCCTTGCGCTCCCTCCAATGTTGCACAATAAATTGACCGTTGTCTCATTCTCTCAATTTTCACCAGCAAATTTTTTATTTGTTACACAGCCTTTATTTAATAAAATGGTTTCGAGTTCGGAACAAAATTTATTGGATATGTTTAATAGTGGTGCGATAAAATTCAAGATTCGATAAATATTTGGTGTGCTCTTTTGGTGAAATATATTTAAATAAAACTATCAATCTGTAACATGTAAACTAGGTAAACCAACATAGCTTACTATAGCCCGAAACTGATATGGTATCTCGTAATATCAGCACTTGACATTGTACGACACGTCTGTACCCATTAAATATTCACTTCACAACTACCCAACTTGATACAGTGGAGTCTGAACGCTAGAAGTATATAATTTTATTATTTCACAGGGTTGAACGACCTTCGAAGTAGCAAACAATACATAGCCGTTGCTGAGTCATCAGCATAAAATTTCGATCAATATGCGATTGCAACTGAAGGGATATGATTCAAATGGGATTAGGGCAGAGCACGTTTGACAGTTCGTTAATAAGAACTGTGCCCCTTGTTAGTTTTTGCACCCTGGCGGGTAATCTTACGGGCGCGTAAATAAGTTGCCGTCATGTCCGTGGTGGAATTTCAACAATGTCTGAGGAGACTGATTTATTTTCTCCGTAAACTCTACCCTTCCACCCTCTGAAACGGTACACCTGTTAACTGTTTATAATATTTTGTTCAGCATCGCTAGCTTCTGATATTTTATTCATCGTGTTTTCGTCTTCTGTTTACAGTATCGCAACTGTAGATGATGAATCAGTAACGATGTTAATTTTAATTAATTATTTGTTTTAACATTGACTTCGCTTAATTCTTGCCTTTTTTTGCTTTATTTTAATATTAATAATTTTTTGGCATTTAAAGTCATTGAATACGTTAAAAATAATTTAAAGTATTCAATGACTTTAAATTTATTATATTATTAACATTTCAGAAGCGTTACCACATGTATTAGATTATTGTAATTCTTAATGCTGTGATAATGTCAGTTATTTCTTTAAATATATATTTTTTTTATTTCAATTGAATGACAAGACGAGCACGCCGTTCGCCTTGTGGTTAACTACACGACTGTCCATAAACAGTAGCAACACCATTCAGAACTTTGAATTATAAAGTACTAAATGACACGAAATGTTGAATCTCACAAGGTAATTTTAAGTATTGCAATAAGTTTTGAATCTCACAATGCCCTGTAATTTCAAGTATTGCAATAATTTTCTCTCTGTTGCCTATCTATAACACCCTATCTTCCATGAAACATTCCAACCTCGTTTTATTTAGCGGCTGAGTCCTTTCACCTTGCTTGTTTTGCCTTGTAAACTCACCCCATACGATTTCAAGCTTTTCATTCGTTTGCACCTTTGACCTTTGTTTATCGCGGCATCTGCATGAGTACGTTACCTACAGCGGTTCGCTCCACAGCCTTCTTTAATGTGTATTTTACGAAAGCTCTATGCGGATTCGTATAACTGAGCTCTTCTGAGTGGAACTTACTGATATTTTCCTTTGAAATGTTAGTTCTTTCGTGGTGCATGTAATCCATTTTGTATACGGGTTTGTTGATAAGGTTTTCGGTGTTTTTGCAAATTTATTTGACGTGATGTGTTTTCGGGTAGTGGCAATGCGAATTGCGCTAGTGTTATGATGATACCACTAGTACAATAACTAAATAACAACGTATTTCTTGTGTACTATCGAATTTTTACGAAATGTGTTCTTAATTACATTCGTAAATATTAACAGCATCGTTGTATTAACTTTTTGAATAAAGAATATTAACAACAGATTTCTAAAAAGCTCAATAGGCAATTTCTCAATGGACATTCACAGCGTCATTGTGCGTTTTGTAGTTAAAAGGTCGAGATCAACAACGCTCAACGTATTAGCTTCACTAAACGTTTTTATACACTCTCGTGACGTAAGTGGAGATGAAAGCTTCTCTGCTGGCGAATACTTTTCCATTAAAAGCCTACAGCCGCCTCACTCGGCCCATTACTTCGCAAATGGTTTGTGTAAGAGATCGCGAAGTGTACGCGATGTTTTTTTAAGCGTCCTTTTGGGCACGGCTCAGAAGCGACCGAAGTGTCAATAGTTTTAAAGTTTATATTGCATCGGCGTGGGGGTAGACTGAGATTTATTTTTGGGGGATAGGTTATCGGTGATGTGAAATATCGTATAAATATTGTCGAGTTATTTGGGTGGGACATGATTTATAAGTGTCTATAGGGTAAACATTTTATGTTTTTGTTTTGAGCCACAAAGTATTTTATTAAAATCTTAGGTCTGGTACTAGGAAGTATTTTTGTGGTTCACAATTTTAAGGAATAATAATGTCTACATAACGTATAATAACTAAACCCGTGACACTTTTCTTAACGAAAGGCAAAATTTCTCAAGCGGCCAGTCTGAAAAGTGAAAATCCTTAAAAATAAATAACGGTGAGATCATGTCTACGTAGAGTAATTCCTTCAATGTAACTTCTTTTTCACAATTTTTGTTTATGCTGTGCGCCCTCACCCCTCTAATACTCGTTAGTTATAATATCTTTCAATTTGTTTTCTGCACATTCCAGACTGGTCCTGCGGGAGTTAATTAGTTAACTTATTATACCTGTGTGGCGTTTCCCCATCTTGGTCTCGGGATCCTTCATCCCACTGAGATATTTTTATTTGTCCATTCATTTGCCCCCCAGACTGCTACATCTCATGTCTTTCTCGAAAACATCGAGCCAGACCTATTTAAGAAGCCTGCAGGATCGAGCATTTTTATTAAAATTCAACCAACATCGACCTTTGATATCGTAATCCGGTGAATTTGTGTTCAGTATAACAGTAGGTTATAAAAAAAGTAGCTCACTTTATGCTCAGTGTTCTCTAATACCTCCCTTTCAATCTAAAAAGAATAGAAAAGGTATTAGGGGACGAAAAGGAGTATTAGCAATATCATTCTCCATATGAAATGCTACAGCAAGCTGTGGCCACGTTCGTTAGTGGTAAGATAGTGCCCGTCGAGCCAAATAATTCATGCTAAAACCAAATATGTCTACAGACAAGCTTTACTACATTAAAAATAACGGCATTTATTTTTCCCTCGAAATGTTTACAAAATTATAATTTACTATCCCACACACGTTTTTAAACGAAGCACAACACGTCAGCAAAAATTGGATTCGACGCGTTATTGATACAGCTGTCAATGGGGTAACAATAAACTCCGAATTATTTTGACATATTTTTGTTACATTGTGTTGTTTACATTACATTTGTTTACATGTCTTGCTGTGTGTATTTATAATAATTGTAAACAAACACTTCATGGCATCGGGAAAATTTAACGTGTCATACAAAAGTTGTATATAATTATGTATATTGTTTTTCTGTACCCCTCGCGTATTGTTTTGTTCTGAAAAATAACACACATACTCACGTCTTTTATACCCGAAGAAGTCTGCAATGGTGCATCAGATGCACCCACTTTCTATCGTGTGTATTCCGTCCCACGATGTGATAGGGGGCGAGCCTATCGCCATATGAGTATTTGATACTCAGAAGAAAAAGCCAATATAACTGCCTGACTCGGGAATACAACAGGACATGTCAGCACTGCAGTCAGCAATCGAACCGTAATACAACAAATAAGCATAACATATTTAACAATTCCTCAATCAACTCACCTTGACACAGACCATAGCGTACGTCAATTAATGAGCCCAAATAATATTCCAGGCAATACTGAGTAAGACGAGTGACACAGTTACCATAATACATTAATACCTCATTCAACATCTGTATCTGACATTGAGACGTAAGACGCCATACACAAACGTGCGAATAACCCTGAGCTAAATGGAAATGGATGAAAAATTTGCACAACAAAAAGTGTATGGTGAGCAGCTGAAGTGTAAATGTGTCAGTAGACAATACGATAACAGATGTTTATATTCCATGGTCTTTTCTACCGTATAAAGTGTATGGTATTTCAGGTGTAATTGCATGGACGTCTGCATTTGTCTGTGTCGAAATTAAATATTTAAAATGATAAACGTTATGTATATATTCCAATCAAACCTTAAGAATTTCCTTGGTCATTTGGCTCTGAATATGTAGTTTGTAAATATACTTCTAGGAGACACAGTCCTATTCTTTCATGATTAATTATAAAGTGTAATAAGTATATTTGCATGCAATGAGAATAATACACTCTTACTAGGAGCTTAATTCTCTATGCCACGTTATTTTGTCAGTGCGTAATAAGCACTTAACGCACCGCGTCGCGTTTAAGACAATAGAAATTGACATACAGAATACCATTCCACCCTACTTTCACGAAGATACGTAACACGGCTGTGTTACGAGTTTACAGGTTTACAGGTTTACAGGTCTTCGCTCGTACTGACCCAAATAGTCAAGGCATCCCGTTGGGACCAGACGTTGCTACAGTATTAGTTGCGATACTACTTAGAAATTCTTTAAGTCGTCTACAGGGACTTTGATTTACTCGAAACGACAATTCGAGCGGTGATTTACCGCGTGGAAGATTGAAGTAAATGAAATTTACTCAAAGGTCATGGCGTGTATTGATGTTAGTTGGCAATACTAATACTTGATATTAAGAAGCAGGATTTCAAATATTTCACGTATGTTAAATATCCCATAACTCCTTTTAAGTATATTTTTCAAATCCTCAAACATATTAATATGTATTCACTAAATGTCAGAGATTATTACATATAAAAAACTAACAGCAACTCGTTATTATTAAACAGAAAATACCTACAGTGTGAGCGTAATAAAAGCTTTTAAAACCTAGGTCACACGACACATCGGTTATACGTTAAAACACTTAACTCAGAACAAAGCTTAGCGCGCCCGAGAATGTAACACAATAAACTTAGCAACATTATACTCTCCGGTGATGCCTAAGGGGCATAAATATTTTCACGTATACAAAAACTATTTGTACTTTGGTAATACGATTTAAAAAATCGACGGCCGACTGGCTCATTTCGACATCTTTATGCGCCTGTTACAAGCCTCCGCGGTAGTACAAATCCGATTTACTTTTCTTTGTAGAAATGTAATCGGATTATTCCTCAGAATTAGTTATTGGTGTACCCCACAGTACATTACGGCTTATCAGATTCCCGTTCGTAACCTTTTAGATGTATTAAACTTTCCAAAAAATGTTAACGATAAGCCAAGCAAAGTAAAATGGTTAATAAAAATATTATTCAAAACATGTATGAAATATATTGTCAAGATTGTTGTTATCAAGGTTTGATAGCGTTTATTCGTTACGAATGATGTGATTCAGTGTTAGCCGTGAACTTTGTTAATTGAGTTTTCTTTTCATTGCCACTTTTCTAATTTGAATCAATTTGTAATTCTGATTATCTAAATGGACAATTTACCTTTCTAAAGGATTAAATTATGAAGGTTTTATTACCATTGCTGATATAATCTTATTGATAGCACTTCTGTCAAAGCATTTCGACCTCTAAATGTTAGTAATAATTGAATCCGCGGTCGTCATGCGAACTCATTTGTCCGTCCCAATGAGTCACCGGAAAGTCGGGGTGGTGTCTACAAGCGTAATTTATGGCCACAGCAGATGACCGTGACTAAATTATCGAATGTTTTTGTTATTACCACTTTTTGTTTGAGCGCTGCTGTCATAACTATTGAATGCTCGCAACGTACACGAAATGGTAAAGTAACAATGGATTGGATAATTTATTTAATTGTTTCCTTTATGTTCAATTCTATTCTAATGTCATTTGCAGTTAATGTATTGACTTGTATGAAATAATTAGTTGTAAGAGCAACTGATAAAACTAATTACCTACTATCAATTTCTATTATTCATTAGACGTGTGCAGAACCTTAATATGAAACATTAATTTAATAATATGTAATTAATTTGATAGAATAAAAATCTCCAGATAAGCACTCCTTTATGGATTTTTCCTTATCCATAGTCGTAATCAAGTCATCATATCTGTCATATAGACATATTATTGCCCTTAGGCATAATCTTTGCCAATAATATAAACCCACATTGTGTTACAATGATTTACGCCAATTCAACATTCATCGATGACCGTAAATCTTGACTATAATACCATTATATACATTAGGATTGAACCGACAATCGATTTACCGCAACGCCACGCAGACAAAACGCCTAGTTAAGATTATCTTGACTTATCGGGTAACGTAATGTTACGTAAAGAGAATATACCAATAATCTCCAATAATACTTTGGGGCCGACCCCTGGAACATGTGCCGTTATTGCGTATGGCGAGGGTGCATTCTCTAGTGCAGGGCAATAATCCCTTTAGACGGCGTCGCGTGTGCCTAGTTTTGGGGCGTTGTGTAAGGGTGTCGCAGATCTCCTGGGACTTAGGTTTCGCGTTTCGCCGTAATCTAAGTTGCTTCCAGCACTCGAATATTCCGTCATGGCTCGAAGTACTTGAGACTGTGAGAGTTCCAGATATTAAGTTGTGTTTTTGATATCACTTTCTTTGATTGCAGCTGTGAAGCAAAATAAATATCTTTTGCTTTTAGTTCTCATGTTGAATGTTGGTACCTAAGTATGTATTGAGATTTACTGTATTCGTATATATTTTTATTATATAGTAGTCACAGATATATTAACAGTTAATCCTCAATTCGAGTGTCTCGGGATGACGAGCGCAGTGTAATGCCACGCAATGCTTTGAATGTTGCTGTTAATTGTTTATGGCTGGCTATCAAGCGACCGGCTTGCTCGTTTCTACAATGTGGAATGTCTATAGGTATTTTTATACCCTACTTATCTGATATAGAACTAAAGAATTGGCAAGAAACTTTAGTTCCAGATCCCAAACGCGCCCTAGGAATTGCGTCAGGATCGGCAAATTCTAACAAAGCCTCAATTTATCGCTCCGTTCGGCTACAAAATCGTACATCAGCCGTAATGGGTACATAATTCGCGTCCGGCGCAGTCCGCTGACGCGATGCGAATGCGGTCAGATGCGGGCATCGGGCAGATCGTGAGCGGCGATAAAACGCGGGTAGTTGGAAGTTTTATGGGCCGGCCAGTAGCGTTGCCTGTTTCCACGTTATCGCCGACACGGGGCCTTAAATCAGACGCCTTTTATTCTTAAAGCCTTCGCGTTCGATAGGCTACCGAGTGATATAAAAGGGGTGCCCTATTGCGCATATCCTTGAGTTCTTTAATGGAACGAATAATTTTCGAGTGCTTTTAGCGATTTCTAATAAAAAAGGTTAAAAGATCCTATTTTGAAAAATATTGTATTTCTAAAGGTATAAATTCTTGATATCGCTCGTAACTTTTTTTCGAGGAACACTCGTTTCTTTATGAATCACTGTTTTCGTCCTAATACGCTACATATAATGCAATTTATTTTAGTTTCTTACATTACATTTTTTTATTTATAAATTTATAGCAAGTTAAGTCGTTTTAAAGTTCAAGGATCGAATTAGTCATGCACTGTTTGTGATATCCTTTGTTCTAGATTACAGTTACTTGCATTCTATTCAGATCCGTTATAATATTTTGTATTTGTTGTGATGCCTTGTGCCAATTTAAACGTGTGAACTAACTTTAACCTTAAACAATCTTAATATATATTGTTTGTAATCTCCACACAAAGCTGAAAATTGCACGAACGTGTCCGCAAACAAAAAAGTGATTTGTCACAGCTTGTTTTAAAAGCGTTATAAATCATTTTAAGTGCTAATGACAATGTGTAGTTATTGAGTTTAACCTACTCCTATACCGTTTTACTGGAACGGTTTGTTATTTTTTTAGTCACTGTGAAATCTAGTTCATGATAATTTATTCGTAGAAAATTAACGTAATAAGTGACTCGAAAATAGTTGATAATATTATTCTTTCTTAGAAAGTTTCTCCGTAAATATTTTTACATATTATATGCGCGAAAAAGTTTGCACTAATGTAAAGTTTTATTTACTTAAAGTGGATATATGAACTAATAAAAACGAAAGTATTTTATCACAGCGTACCATTTGGAATATTGAATAAATCATATAGCATTATTATGCGTTGCATCATGATGAAGTCATTTGAATGTTTACTACTTATAACTATTTGATGCTTTTGGCTCGTTGATTTGAGTCGAGGCTGGATCAAATCTATGTCCTCTTATTTTTTATTATCAGAAACTTTTTTTCACTGCATCCAGACACTTATTAGCAAGTGACACGATTAAATATCAATCACAAGACCCATAATTAGTAAACCATTTAATAACTTTTATAGTAATAAATTTTGCGTACACCTCTCCAAGCATTATGAAAAACTATTACTTTTGAATTAAATGTGATAATCGCTGATTTATATTGTAATTTAATACACATTACTATCGTTGAACATGTAATAACAAGCAAATGCACTCGAGCGTTCCGTGAGATATTCAAATATTCCGTGACTTGGTACACCTAGCGACATTTTAATTTGATTAAACAGCAACGTAAGTATTTTCTGTTTAAACGAGCGGCGAACTAGGAAATGTAGTTTCCGAACAGAAATAACCGTTTAACTTTTATCAGTTTGTTTGCGTTCGTCATATTTGTCTGCATCTATCGTTTCCGTACCCTTGATGTGGATATTGACTTTGGGAAAGTGAACATGGCTGGCTTGAATTCTGGTTTAAACGCGACGTTTTTGGATAGACTTCACCATACAATTTTCGTTTAACAATTTTTAAATGCAAGTTTCTGAAGATGTTTGTTAGAAGTAAAAGCAGTAATCGAGTCTAATTAAATTTGGCACGCAGGTGGATGATTTTCCACACTAACTTAAAGGCAAATGTTTTATCGCAGAAAATATAATTACTCACGTGACTACGGTAAGAGGAATTCTGAAAGAGAATCTATTTGTCAAAATTGAACTAAAGCCATATTTACAAATATAAAGCGTGTCCTAAATTTCCGATCGATATCGTTTACGTCCAGGAAGCGACAAAAAAAGTCAAACATTCAACTGTCCGTGGAAAAATATCGGTTACAACACCGGAACTGATCCCAGAACTCTCGAATTACAATTGGCTATTACACGCTAAGCCCTCGAGGTCGACAGTTACAAATAACTTATTAAATAAGTATTGTAAACCTGTGGTATAATTATTTAGATTTTATTTTTAAACTACTAAAATTGTTAATTTCAAATGTGACCAAAATACCTGTTCAGTAAAGTCCAAAATTTAAAGTATACTTTACCTCTTTGGTTATTGACTTATTGAATACTTATGAAATAGTTCATTCTTTAACGGAAATTTCTTGTCTACCATTTCAACGAACATGGATATTAAAGTCTTATCTATATTCATTTTGAAAGCTTCCAAATTATGTCACCAGAAATATTTACTGACTACATTAACAATTCGATAAGCACTTTTAAGAAAAAGATATCTGCCTGTGCTTAGTTAGATATATATTCAAAGTATCTTAAGTAGTTAAATGAACCACTCTAATTAAAATCAAAATAAAACACGTATTTTTTTATTACACACTGTACTTACTTTATACCTTTGAAGCAATTTCGAAACGAGAAACGCTAGAATTTATTGCCCGTTCTATGGTGGAAACGGCTTTTTGAACTTTACTCTAAATAATGTTTAACATTTTATGGACGCGAATAAATATTTCGAATCATTTATATACGAATTGTTATTTGTTATAAGCATGTCCCATAAAAGCACTCAAACCTCAGCTAGTCTTTCTGCTTTTGGGTAAAACACGAACATTTCTTTAGACTTTACGCATAATATCCAACAAATTCGACCACATACAAATAAACACAGTTAATTGTTTACGCGTATCATGTCACAAGCAGTTACGGCGACATGTGTGGCAGTTTACCGACCTAACACAATACGACTGCGCATGAAATTGAGAACAATATAAAACCTTTTGTATTCTGTATATTTGCACGAACAAATATAAAGTAATGACAAATTGAGTAGCCACCTATTTTATGGTCTGTTAAAAAGGTGTTTTTAACGTCATGTTATGAATAATATATTCAATCGAAGAGTTTAAATTTGTAAAATTTAAGTCTGTGAGAATATTGCTCACGTTTTTTTAACGTTATAGTCAACTGACTAATGATCGGTGAGTTAGTTAATTAACCACAGCTAATTATAATTAATAATGTATTTCTGTCAAAATAGTATAAGACATATGCAGCCATTCAGTATGTCGAATGTTAGAAATGCCAAACAACAACATAGCGCCAAAAATAGTTATACGCGGTTATTTGCGTACACGCAGCTGTTCATGTCTTGTAATGGATTAATTGTTCCGTTGTTAGTGTGTGCGTGATTTTTTATTAAAACTTTAAAACTGCTTGTAGTCGATAGATTGAATTCTCGTAGTTTCATTAGATTTTAACTATTTGTCTTAGATTAAAAAAGTGAACTCATCGAGACATATTTCAAAATAGTTCGATTATAGACAAAAAAAGCGAAAGACTCCGCAGTTTTTCACATAAAACCTCGTATCGAAAATAAACTTTACAGTCATTATATTTTTAAGTCTAGTGGCGTCTTAATTTATTTTGTTATATGCTATGTTAATGACTATTTTGACGTTTATTAAGCTTACTATGTTCTTCGAACCGGAACATTATATCTCAAGCTATTCACCATGTGGTATATTGTTTTAATTAAAGTAACAAGGAACCCAAAAATGCATGAGTTAACGGTAGTATTGTTTACTGAGGGCGTGTTTTAAACCTCCGCATTTAATTACTGCGAGCTATGTTAAATATCGTATGGTTAAAATTTAAACAACGTGTGAACACTCGTTAAGATACCGATCGAGGATACGCAGGTACCGAAATGGGGTATAACATTTTTCAAGCTTCGTTAAACATGTCGATTTGGATCGCTGATGGAAAAAATATAAATTGCCTTTTTATCTCATACATAGATTAGGTGTTAATTCACGCTTATTGACGTATCTTTTTAAGATGTAAAATATTGGCCGAAATTAAACTCTAACTATTTTATATATAACAACTGTTTGTTTATTTTATGCACTTTTATACCATTCATAAGATAGCGATCAAAATTTGTCAACTTATTGTTAGTACGTTTAGCTTACGGTAGGTGACGCGCGTGTCGTATTAGTAGATTCATTTAAAGAACAATGAAGTGAGATTTTTAAACGTGATAGGTTTATTTCTTTAGTGATAGCAACGTGCCGAATTTCTGGTAGTATATAAAAGTATTATTACTGTAATTAACAACTAGAAATTACTATCTTATTACGTTGAATACTCTTTTATTTGTAAAGGCATAATGTGTGATGTATTAATGTGAGTACCTAATGCATAAAATATGTTTTACAAGCTTTTTATTGACCGTATATTATAACCTCAAAGCGGTTTTGCAGATATACTTTGGTATTATCATATTTTGTATTAACATATTTTATCGTGTGTAACTGAAATTATTATTTTTCCGGGATATAAATATTAATTATTTAAATCCCGTTTAATGAATTCAATCAGTTTATTTGCCTGCCTATTACATATGTTTGCTGTATAAGAATCATAAGAGTTTATATCTTATATTTATTTTTAAATAAATGAAAGTTTATAAACACATTTAAAACTTATATTCATCACGATTCATAGGAAAATATTAAAAAAAATGGCATCCATCAAGTACAATTTTTGTTGGCAATCTTTCCTTTATGAATATCAATTTAAAGCAAGGGTTGTTGGACACAGGTGCCGCACACATTCGGGGCTTCTTATTTAATACTATCAACACATGTTTCCCTTTATAAAAAACGCCATAAATAGACGCGGCTGTATGTTTTATCGACCATAAAGCCACATGCGGACTCTCTCCAATACGACACGTACACAGGGAGTATCTTTTTTTTCGTACACAACGCCCTTTCCTTTGGATGATGTAGAAAAACGATACGCATTTCTGCGCTTTAGTTCGGACGAAAAATTGGACGGTATTTGCTGGGTTTTGTTGGTTGTGTTACAAGGAATGTGCTTTCATTTTGAATCTTACATACGTACATAACATCACGCATTTATTCCCGAAGGGGTATGCAGAGGCGCAACTAGGGCACCCACTTTTCGCCAAGTATGTTCCGTCCCATGATGTAATAGGGGGCGAGCCTATCGCCATATCGGGCACAAATTCCAGACTCCGGACTGATACTGAGCAGAAAATCCCTAATAATATCACTTTGCCCGACCCGGGATTCGAACCCAGGACCTCAGAGCGCTATTGTACCGGTCATGTAATACAACTACGCCACCGAGGCAGTCATTTTGAATCTTGGTACGTAGATTGTCGTAGGCCACTGACTCCTAGTTTTCATTGATCTAGTTTAAGCTTACGTCTATTAGTTATTTTAAACGATGTGGTATTGTTTTATTGCTTTGATAGGTCTTGGCAATTATGGATTCTCTAAATATAAGTTAAATTAAGAGTATAATTAAAAAAATATGTAAACATAAATGTGTTCTTACGTATTGTAATGTACAGATAAAATATAAAACCAAAGATCATTGCTAACTTCTACGTAGAATTAACGATAACGATCAGTATATGGTACAGTTTAAAAATCAAACCGAAGTCGAAAGATATATTTCCCTATTCAATTAACTAAGATCAACAGATTCACTCAAGAATAAACTTTAAATCTTACTATTTTCGTAGACTATTTCGAATTACGTAAATCGTTTAAACGTAAAAAAGAAAAATGTCCATACTGTCAACCGTTTGAAGTCCCCAAAGATATCGTATTTTGAATGTAAGAGGATCGTGTTAGTTTCGAGGTAGAGATTTATTGACGGCTGCCGTGTGGGAGCTATTAGAGATTTGTAAATCTACACCGCGACTGAGAGGACACCGCTGAAACAGCGTAGTTTTAGGAATCCCCTTTGTTTCGAGAACGGTGGAAGGTGGGTCTGTCATCGGATTGAAATAATGTGTACCAAATCCAAAAATTTACGTGATTAATAGACGCGTTTAAAATTATGTTGACAATTTTGTATTGGAGTATTAAGATTCATGAATGTTTGAATGCATCAGCGGTTGCTTGTTTATTTATTGTATTATTTAGAATACTATTTATATTAATTAAATTCTTAATTAAATAGAAATCATTTTCCTTATTATCTTATTTTGTTTTATTTATTAATTTACTCTTCATTCAGCTAAATGGGTCATTCGTTGATAGCGTTTTGCTACTTACAGAACTTCTAATTTTAGATGAGATCATCAAATTGTTACCGGACCTCCTTATTAACATAGCGTCAATTCGGAGATGTTTAATTCCTTCTTACTTATCTAACTAAGTTTAACCGTACAAAGCGAGATTCCTTTGACAAAGATCAGAGGGAATCTAATCGTGTATAAATCAGTCGTGTTGTCTGTTTGCCCCTCCGGTCCTGGTTCCGCACGTGATCCATTTTGATTTAGCTCGCCATTATCATAATCCTGTTTTGCAAAAATCAAAAGATCCCCTCTCGTCTTATTCCCTCTCATTTGAATTATAACGTTAGCACTCCTCGGGGAGTCATTTCTAAGTCCCAACTCCCGCGGAACGGGCAACCCGTCTTTTTTTCTCAAACGGTAAAATAACGTTCATACTTAAGTGTATTATTTCGTGAATATGTTTTGCATTTTTTGGCACTTTACTCACGGCGCCGCAGTCGGATATGCGTCGGCTGCCTTTGTAAAATGTAAGATAATGTAGAATACATTTGTGTCGTACGTCGGGACATTTCTTTGAGGCATTTGCTTTTTGTTTGAAATAGCGGTAGTTGAGTGCGCGCGTAGTAATGTCAATGCTAAGCACCAACTTGTGCATTACAGCGTTATATATAATATTAAATTATCTATCGTAAGTTTCATTGAATACATTCACTCAATCATATTTGATTGAATTATTTTCCCATGAAGGATATCGCAGAACCTTTATCCGTCGATACTTAAAAGTAATTTGTTTCCAGTATCCATATTGAGTATTTGTATTGTGTTGTATATATTGTTTTTCATAACCGCGTTAAAAGAAGCTTTAAAATATCGGTTTTGCGAATTTGTTTACTACTAAACGTTTGATAAGAGTGGTCAGCGAAATCATTGCATAAAATATCTAATATTTTGTTCGCATTGGTCATGGGAGATAACTTATCACACAGGAACCAGACGGCTTGACGCCGCATCAAAGCTGTTATCAACTAGACAATGAACCATTGTCTGTAGCGTGGTCTAAACAAATTTATAGAAATTTTAAATGTGAACTAGTACGAAAAAAGCAGTCTTAATATGTCATAATGTTAACCAAAATTATGTCAGACAGATATATTCACAGATTTTTATAAAATTCGGGCGTCGTTCTACTCTACACGTCAAGAGAGGTAAATCGTGAAGAGGCATTTATGCAGGCCGGCATGACTGTGCCGACCGGCCGGGGATGCTTGTATCTGGCCGGTCGGTACAACTTTGGGCTTCACTTCGTTTAAGATCGGATGCAGTGAAGCCACTTTGTCGAGCCACAATAAAAAAAGGTTCTGTTCAATCTGGTGTTAAAAGAAAACAAATTATATTATTTAGGCAATATTATCTGTGTACGCCTGGAAGCAGCTTTATTTTTTGTTGTAATATTTTTTCTATTTAACAAAAGGTTTTAATTTGCCATTATTATTTCGCAATGAAACAGCTGTCAGTTCAATAAATTTCCACTCAATAATATTCGCCGCACCTATGTAATGTACAGTCTACTCTATTTATATAGAAACTGTATCGCTAATGCGGCTTTGTATTGTTCATATTTTCACTATAAATGGGCCTGTCATTCGACGAAAAGTAGGTTGCACGCAACGTCCTAATAACACCAATGCATGAGAAATTTAGACCACAGGTACCTATTGTATAACTGTAGAGCATATTATCGTTAAGAAAATGTTATGAAATAAAGCCGGTTCTATTATCTGTATCGTTTCGTATCTTTGAGAGAAATAGTTTACAATTAACGAGAAATAAGCGAAACTTAAAATTGGGTTTAGTCTTTTGTAACCCGTATGGAACCGTATTGTACTAAGTCTTATTTGTGTCGTATATTTTAGCCAAAACGTCACTAATCGATTTAGTAGTATTACGTCATGTCAATAATATTACACTTATGATCTTGTTTGATTAATGTATGTTTAATTTTAAACAATTTTGTTTTCATAACATTCACACCGTGTGAAAAATATATACTTCGAGTATTTATCGAATAGAAACCGATGTGTGATGAATTCATGACCGATAATAGCATCGATAGCGAACAGCTTGCCTCCGAGTAGTGTGACCGTTTATAAATGGAGCAATTCCTGATTAGCGTTCCTGCAATGCCTGATTTGCCAGAAAAATAGGTCTAAAGTGAAAAGCTGCAATGGTTACGAGACAATACATAGTATTTACTTATTAATCACACGTTTTTTTATTCAAGACGAAGACTTATTTTTCAGAGGTTATACTATTTTAAAAACGTCTGTTTCAGACCAATACCAGGCGCATGCCTGTCTAAATATCAAAAAGCCCGTCAAATGCGGGCAGTCATATGGCAACCCTACCCCCAATCCACGGAGGTCGATCGACATAGTACCACCGAAATGTAGCCAAGCGTGTAAAGCTAAATACCCTTGGATCGTTTGAGATTAAACGTGAAATCTTTACAACGGTTGCTGCAACGGCGGCCTTGGGCGGACGCAACGGACCTCGATCCGTGCTGCGCAAGAGTGAATTACGTAAGCGATACTATGCAAATCCGATGTAAAACAGTATAATGCGATGTTAAACAACGTCTTGCCGGGAGCTTCGTAGGTGTAACAAAGTGCTCGAGCATTTGCTTTTAGGAACGTTAGATGAAGGCGTTAGACACATGCTTGCGTAGTTAATATGTTATTGTCGTTATTTTACGGTTGGCGACGATCGTGTTTGACATAAATCTATCAATGTTTGTAATACTTGAGCTAAGCTGTCCATTAGTATCTGATAAATGAGGATCCTGTTGATAGCCAAGATAGTACTGAGTTCTCTATACATACAAATATGCATATACGATATGTATAAGCATAAAATATTTACATAATTGCGTATATAATGTGCACTACATACAGATTCTGCTTCACATATTTTGTCATGATAATTCTACTTAAAGAATTCGTCTGTTACAACTCTAATTCATATAACTGTTGTCGACGAAGATTCTTATCTCTTAGAGAACCAGAATGTATGATATCAAATATCGGATTACGAATACGCAATGGCAGAGAACAAAATATATACGCGGAAGGACCGGTAACAATTTACAAATTTCCATTGCTTCGAAGTTCACCGATACTAAGCTTGTATACCACTAAGCCAGGAATTTAAATGTGCTCATTCATACTAATGAGTTAGTTTAGGCACGCTCTGATTTGCATCAGCGTGAAAACATAAACAAAACAATTAAGACCAGCAACGTTACACACACATTGTTATACAATTATTGTGTATGCATCGTAAGTAGAATAGTGAACTACGAATTGTAGATGCAATATTTGGTAACAAAATTAATATCTAAATTGTGTGATCAAGAAAATTATTGTTTGAAATTATATTCAATTACTAGCTTTTGAAGCTATTAATCAAAGAAGTTTCTCGTGAACTTTCTCCGGGTTAAAAAGTAGCATAATTTAGCACTTAGGAGTAATGACGCCTATAAGTAGTGAAAAAAAAATCAAAATCGGTTTAGTAGTTCCTGAGATTAGCGCGTTCAATGAAACTCTTCAGCTTTCTTAGATTATTTTAGATATCCAGCTGTGTCAAGGACGGATTCATTTTAGTTGTTAAAATAGAGCACGTGTTATTCTAACCTTGTTTGCTGATGGTAGGGTATATTATATTCCGCCCGGATAGGGACCACCGTACACAAGGTGTTAAAACCTGCCATAGTGCTCACGTGTGTAACGTTCCGGGATCAGCCTGTGTATATCCGGTTCCAACCGGCCAGCATTATTGTTTCGACTGTCGAGGGGTACATTTCTCGACTGTCGACATTCTATTGGATCCCTCTCTACTTACCATCAGGTGCAGTGAAGTCACTTTGACGTATAAAAAAAACTCAAGCGTTTGATTACATTTTTGCAGTTGATACTACTGTAAAATACACCAAGTTACCGAGTCGTTTAACTGCACGAAATAGTCTATACTGTTCGGTAAAGTATTAACATTTACACTTATCTCATAGATTTAAGCTGGTCCGTGTATAAAGGACGGTTTCATTGATGTGGAAGCTCGGACCACGAACACATAGCGGGGGCGTGCGACGCGGACGTAATCATTAACCGCTACTATTTCAACTGCCTCGTAAAATGTAATTGACTTGAGCGGTTGCATAACATGTGATGTACTAAATGTAGGCGTATGTATTCGATAGGCGTTAAATAGTAACCCCCTTATTCATAGACGTTATTTATCGAAGGACGGAGCACTGCTTTGATAACAAGTCTGTTTTTTAGTGCTGACGGTATGGCAGCCTTCTCAGTACGTAGACATAGGGCCGTTGTGATTGGCTAATATTGAAAATGCAACTTAAATCTAGTTGGCTGTCAGATAAACAAAGTTGAACAAACAGCATGCTGTCAGTTAAAGAAAGCTGAGAAACAGATTTGTTCTCAAAGCAATGCTCCGTCCTTAGATAAGTAATTTCTATGAATAAAGGGGTAAAAGTATAAATATAGATAAATATACGGAATAAGACAGGCCAATCAGGATAATCATGATTACCGTCGGTATATGCTCTGTCCCTTATTGATCGAAATTGTTTGTTTTTTTTTCTCTATAATTAGCACGATAAAGTGATATCACTGCTAGTAGTAATACAGAAACCAATATGAATCCCTAAGAAAATGTTGACCGGCAAGAGACGAAAACATCCCTTAGCCAAACTTATATAGATTTCAATAGGCCGGCATAATTGTGTCGATTTCCGAGAGGTAATCATTTCTAGTCGATATTCTATTGGACACCACTCCACTTACAATAAGGTGCAGTGGGGGCATTTTTTGGTGCCGTATAAAAAAATAAAAAAGCTTGAGTGTAGTCGTTTTACCGTGCTAGGACATAAACTGTACTAAAGAAAAGTCGTACCATTTATGAGTATATCTAACTCTAAGGGGTTGCAGGCACTCAGACAGATCTTACGGACACTCAAATCATTTGAAGCACTTTTAATACCTGTCTGAAGTTAATTTATTGTTCGTGAGTACCGTTTGGCATTTAAGAGTTGTAGCGTCTTCTGAGTTATCGTTTGATTTACGTTTTAATATACAATTGTGGAAACAACCGGAGGTTTATTGATTAAAACGACTTTATTTAATGACATGTTTGGAGGAGCAATGCACGATGCAAATCCATTGCCATTTTAATTCGTTGGTACTTGGTAAGTGGGTATAGCATTGACAATACAAGACGTGGGGCGTATTAGTGACGAAAGGATATTTTTTTTAACAGGTCACCCGATACAAATCATTATCTTAATAACATAGCGCCCTATTTAAGAGAAAACAAATACGAAGACGAACGTTAATAAATTTAAAATGTATGGACGCTTCGCCACTTGTGCGTATAGTAGACAAAAGTTAAGTTCGCGTGTGAATCTAATTTATTACGTACTAGAACATTATTTAATAAAGTGTCTTTTATCAGTGGTTATTTCTGCAGTGCAAAGCTCAAAGCGGTATCTCAAAAAAAACAATATCTTGATTTTTATGTCGTCAGATAGCTAATAGAAATACCCACCCAATGAACTTACCTAAATAACGGTATCTTATTTAGAACTTGTTAAAACCTTAAGAGTTTTTCTATCTCAGTTTCACATACAAAACTATAAAACTATATTCAGAAAACTTCGATTATCTCGTAATAAAGATTCCCTGACATACCGCTTTTGCGCTTAGCACGGCAGATTTGGACCATCACGACTGTAAACTGCTATCAGCATCGCTCATGGTACCTTCTACAATGATCCCACAGTGAAATGAAGTCCTGCTTCGTGACATACTTTACATTCTACGATTATGACATGGCTTTTGTATAACATATTGCATAACCAAGTCCAAAACCACTACACCGCACAGTTCCCACAATTGTGAGTTTAAGTGTGTAGTAATATAGTTAAAACTTTGAATGTGATTATCATAGCTTTTCTCATTGTACGAATATAATGCTTGACCTCGTTAAGTTACGGCGGATCAATTAGAGTAATAGGATTATGTTTGAATAAATTATTAGCCCAATCTGAAATTTAGCTTAGTTTTAACGATTTTCCAAAATATAATTTTTACTTATTTATCTAAGAGTCTCGGACTTATTACAATCTCTATAATAAGTGAGAGATACAATATCTAAATAACTATATTAATGGGTAATATTTTAATTCGGATATATTGATAGACCGACTTTAATAAATGATAAAAGACTATTGATTATTGGGATTAACGAAATTACGATTTCGTAAATTGAAAAGTGCATATTCCATTCCAATAATATCGCATTCCGAGTAAATTGCTATGCCTGAGGCTATAATTTCGATGGATATTAAAAATAAATCATAGTTTAAAATCTGTTAAATATTTCACAACTATTTTTTATCGGATCGCTTCATTGATGTACTCAAGTATTCCTCATCATTACGACTATCATAATCATAGATCAGCTACATTGATAACTTTGTACCATACAAGTGTAAATGAATTTTCTGACACAGATAATTAGGTCGCAATTTTTTTTAACAAAATAAGGATTCAATCTTAAAGAAAATCGTAATAGTTGCCTTTTTAAATATAAAATATCACGGCAAACCCATTCATATTATTATAATAATTAATACCTCCTAAATATATACCAAGCTGGAACTGCGGCAATACAAATTCGTATATAGACGCAACGTATAGAGGCCTACCTATTCGGGATAATAAGGAGAGCGAGTCATTGTTGTGTGTACTTGGACATGCTAATTGAACGAGACGACGCGGATGCCGCTCGTTACTGCACCGTCTGCCAATTAACAAGTTAATTTATTTTTATTACACCTATAGCTTGTCGATAAGGGTGTTTGGGTTTAAATTTTTGAGCTTTAAGTTTTTACATTAGGTTTGTTAATCGGTTGGCTGGAGTTTTATTGTGGTTCTTATTGATTAGATTATAATACGTTGTGTTTCTGTGGATTTAATATTCTACTATTTTAATGTTTTTTGGCTGCAGATCCGGTGTTAGAATATATACTGATATATGTTAATTTTAATGTTATAATAAAAAATATATTTAATGTTCTTTTTTTGTTCACAGGTACTTATTGAAAACGTTGAGAAAGCTATACCAGGTGACAAGACAAACTGCTTGTTATAATTATTATCGTCAAACATTCCAGAAATATAACTAACCCTGTCTAATTTATCCTCCCGTGACCTTTTACATCAAACACAGCTAGATAATCGTGTTCCCAAGCTCCTTTGTCTAAACTATGAATATTCAGAGATTAAATTTTGTACTAAAAATAACCCACTTTGTTCACTATTCTCATCAACTATATTTTATAGCCTTTGATATTAAATGACAAACGGCTTTTAATTACCTGTCTTTATAAACGTCTATTCTTAAAGGTATTAAAAAGGGGATGATAATATTATGACTGCCTCGGTGGCGTAGTCGTACTGCATGCGCGGTACGACAGCGCTCTGATTCGAACCCAGGACGGGTTCGAATTCCGAGTCGGGCAAAGTGATATTTGGGTTTTTCTGCTCAGTATCAGCCAGGAGTCTGGAATTCGTGCCTGGTATGGCGATAGGCTCGCCCCCTATCACATCATGAGACGGAACACACCTAGCGCAAAGTGGGTGCCCTGGTTGCGCCTCTGCATATCCCTTCGGGGATAAATGCATGATTGTTGTGTGTGTATGATAATATTATCTATGAACTGCATTATTATCGACTTATTTCGTAATTAACTCGGTCGCGTAGTTGTGTTGCGGTACGACTGTCTTCTTCTTGACGAGGTTCTTGGTTCGATTCCTAGATTAGGTAGTCATTTGTATGCTTGTTCAGTATCAGTTGGAAGTCTGAAATTTGTGTCTGATACTGTGATAGGATCGCCCCCTATCACATCATGAGACGAAATGCATGGTAAAACGTGAGTGAACTAGTTGCGTCTCTGCTTATTCCTTTATGGATATAAAGCGTCTGTGTTATTTTCGTCTCGATCCTAAAGTATATCTCTAGTCGTTGGCCTTACGTCAGATAAAGTACAAAATTACAGACTATAAAATTCCGTAGAATATATTTTCAATATTTTCCTTTTAGATATCGGCATACTTCGTATGTTAAGGTATTCAGTACTCATGCGATATAGAAATACTTTCCTTTGATAAAAATGTATGTCGGAATGTATCTTATTTAAAGGAGAATGTGTACATATTGATTTTTATTTTTGTAGAATGTTGTATAAATATTTTAATACTAATTGAAATATTAAGCGGCGATAGCCTAGTTGGGTGTGGAACGGACTGCCGAGACGAATGTCCGCAGGTTCAAATCCCAAGGGCACACACCTCTGACTTTTCTAAAAAATCATGTGTGTATTCTTTGTGAATTTATCGTTCGTTTTAACGGTGAAGGAAAACATCGTGAGGAAACCTGCACATCTGAGAAGTTCTCTATAGGAATTTCGAAGGTGTGTGAAGTCTACCAATCCGCACTAGGCCAGCGTGGTGGACTAAGGCCTAATCCCTCTCAGTAGTAGAGGAGGCCCGTGCTCAGCAATGGGCAAGTATATAATACAGGGCTGTTATTATTATTATTATTAATTGAAATATTATCAAATAATTTTGATATTAAAATTACTTTTCATCAAGTTTACGAGGTCTTTCTATGATTGGTTGGACGATTCAGTCATAAAACTATCTTTCATTCTTGTCGTAAAAGTGCATCTTCTATGTATTTTATGTTATTGGCATTTTAATAAAATTTTATATTCAGTTCTTGTTTTAATATTTGACTTCGTTCAAAAAGAAAACTTTGTTGATGCATAAAATATCCATTAAAATAGTTGTTTATTCATGGTAGAAATGGCCAACAAGATATTATTCCAACGAAAAATAATAAGTCTGAATATTCGAGCTGTAATAATTTCTCCATTTCTTGTTACAGCTGCGCAAATGATTTAGCATTCGCAATTTTAATAAACAATGTTGTATAAAATAGTAAATTCAATTTGTTTGCATTTAGTTTTATGAACTTTCTCTTTGTCCTGGCATTATGTTTTTTTTATAGTATGCAGTTAAAAGAATGAATATGTTTCATTTATTGATTAAAATATTAATATTTATGAAGTATACGTATTCATTTATGAATATTTAGTTCGTTCTTTATTCTACACATAAAAGTTACTATAAAAAAAAAGTAAATCAGTTGGTATCAAACAAATCACTTCAACTATGCATTTTCCAGTTTTTTCTTTTAATTAACGTAACACGTGTATTGTATTTATAAAATCGCGTAGGTAATGTACATAATGGCCAGTGCTATTGCTCTGTGTCACGAAATCGGAATATTTTAGCGAAATATTGTCGAGTAAAACGCTTTCTGACAAATATTGGTGGAAAAAACTTGTTACGTTCCATTGAAATATAGAAGCTTTAGAAAATTAACAATGACTATACCATATGAGAATATTTTAAAATATGTTGCTTGGACTCCGTCACCAGGGAATATAAATCTACGCATGATTTACCATATAAAATGATGATTTTTTCCACTGCAATGTGTTCATAAGGCATCACTAAATTATAGACAAAACAGATGCTCAGTGCGTGCAAACAGTAATTGCAATATAATATATAAACATAAATGGATAGATCTCTTTGCAACCAGTGTGTCTCTGGCGAGGAGGTCTTTGGGCCTTTTTTTTGTTAACTAGGTTCTTCTGTATTCCCTTTTTTGTTTTATTCGTTTTTGACTAACTTAATTTTGTGTCTAAAAATGAATGCTCACAGTAAAATCACTTACACGCAATTTATTTCTATAAGGGAGAACTTATTGGCTTTTCGAAACATTGTTTTTATTCGTAGTATAATCAATAGTTGTTACTTTTCCATGCTACAAATAAATGTATATATTTTAAATACACCAAATTTCTACCCAACGTATGAAAGAAATAAATTGAATAATGCACTGTCTTAATCCTTATGAACGATGCCGGCGGTTCCTAAAGTGAGGTGCGCGGAACGTGAATAAGTGCGGGTATCGCGAAATTATATTTGTCACAAAAATTAATAAACAGTTTCACTTCTATTATTTTAAATTAGCGTCTTTCGTTTATAATCATTTCAACTTCGCCACGTGGGTTCCAAAAAAGGCTTTGTCACGTTCGGCTTTCAAATTTTAGGAACTGTTGGACTATGTAACCGCGGTTTCATTATACGAGCGTCCTACACGAGATCGCTGTTCGCAACGCGGCGTCGGAAACGGATACCGTTACCCGAGATCACGTTTGTGGTTTACTATGATGTATCAACGTTATATCGATACTGTTTTGTGACACAATGCTTTTATTATCGGTTTTTAGCTTTACGTAGTCTATAGTAACTTATTAAGAGACTAAATTTTGTGACTTCATTAGAACAGCAAAGTTGATGGCTTTTTATACTGGTTGTATATATACATATAGAGGTAGCTTGTCGAACAGTAAACACAATTTATGTTCTGTTAACTAACAATATTCTAATTTGTATATGATTGTTATATTTAATAATAATATCAACTCTGTATTATTTACTGTCCCACTGCCTGGCATGAGCCTCCTCTACTACTGAGACGGAATAGGCCTTAGTCCTCTACACTGGCTTAGTGCTAATTGGAGGACTTCACACACCTTCAATATTCCTATAGAAAAATTCTCAGATACGCAGGTTTCGTCGCGATGTTTTCCTTCACCATTAATGCAAGTAATAATTCATAAACAATACACACACAAAATTATTTAATGGTGTGATTATCATATTTATAGGACTAATAATGCATGACTTTATACTATCGATTGTATCTCACCCAGTAATAAAACTTTTAGTAAATAAGTAGTGCTATATGCATTGTGATTGTGAAAGTCCTATCGAAGTCTCTTTGGCCGCTGCCAGCTGCGCCCGACAGAACATTATTCAACTCAGCCCGTTATATTTTTTCATCTTGCATTTTCTTTTCATCATTATCGATACGATTTACGTTTAATATTTCAGTGGAATTTACTAGAAATGAGTTTTGGATGTGGTATAATTTATTTTTGGAGTGTAATAAATTCAGTCAGCCATAAAGTGTTTGTGTCACTTTTATCGGAGTTCATTAACTTTCTAATTTTCTGCGTGCATTCGAAATGGTACTCTATGTGTCAGATAAGGTGTGATTGATCATGAGAAATAATTAAGATATAGATTTAATTGTCTGCTAGAAGTATCGCTTCGGGCAATATATTATTTATCTGTCGTTTAAATTTTGGTGCAAATAAATTCCAATGAACTTATTAAATCCATTAAAGCTTTATTATATTTAAACTTAAATTTTTCAATAACTAGCTACCGATTTAAATCAAATAAATTTTTAGCATTTTTTTTTTTAACGAATATAATTAAAAGTCTGGGAATTTAATTAAGATATGAATATTTTACTTACACACGCTGAATCAACAATGTTTGTAAATGATGTATCGAAGCATAACAAGTTTCTGTAAGCTGTAAACAATAAACATTCGAGCCGCGCTTGGGATCGATCGCCTCTCGAGTCTCGGGACGTGGCGCCCTCGCAAATCATGCTTAACAATGTTTTTCACGTCACTTCGCGTCTTGTCAAATTACATTATGTCGAAACGTGGCTAATGAACCGTCTCGCAAGATACATTTCTGTTCATTAAACACTATATTGGAGTTTTATTTTGTAAATAAACGTGCGTAGGCTGAGACAAGTTATTTTGGAAACGAGAACTTGATATAAATATTTTTGTAATTATTTTCAAATAGTAAATAATTTATGATCCCTATAAATGAAAGCATGACTTGTCTCATAGATATTTAAAGGCTTCTAAATTGTCTAATGATTATTGATGTAAAGGTATTTTATTTAATATTCTTTTTGGGTACCATTTTAAAACCTGTAAATAATAAAAATAAAACAAAATACTTTTTTGATTCATAGTTCAGTAGATGCTATTATATATTGTGTATTTCCAACCCGTAACAAACGCCTTTGTACAGGTTGGAAGCATATTATAATAATTTTGTGTTATTATAATGAGAGTTGACACCACAGTGTGACAAGCAAATTGCGGTGGCATGCAGTACTTAATAATTCATAATTCTGGTCGGTCTACTTACTGGCTATTAATAGTCGTGAAGTATCATTAGACGACCATCTTCTCATTCAGTATAAACACCTCTGTTTAATTAGCAATAATACACTGCTTTAGTGGCGTAGTTGTATTGCGAGCGTGCTAAGACACCGCTATAAAGTCCAGGATTCAAATCCCGGCTCGGTTAGTGATGTTGGGTTTTTCTACTCAATATTAGCCTGAAGCCTAGATTTTCTGATAGCAATAGACTCGCCCCTCTTCAGATTAAGGGATAGAACACATGGTGAAAACTGCGTACCCTAGTTGCAACTCTATGTACACTTTCGAGGAAAAAGGCTGTGTGTTTAATTAGCAATCCTAATAGAAGCGACACAAGCAACCTGACAGTAATGTAAGCAATATCGCTGGTTAGCTATTACAAGGTTCTATGTTATAAAAACTGTTCTATTGTTATATTTTTTGCACGTATTGAATTATGTATTTTACATGATTCTGTATTTTTCGATAAAATTCTAATGATCCGGAAAGATCACCTTCCAGATCATGTCTACATTACTGTCAGGTAAAGGTAAAAGGATGCAATATTAATCTTTTTTACACTGTTACCAACGGGAAAATTTTAAATCTCATTTTACCACGCAAAGGAAAATTAACATAGGACCTTGTGATAGTGAGCCAGCGATACGTTGGAGATAATTTATTGCGTAATGCGTGGATATGTCTAGCTGACACGGCAACAGAGCATAACAAGCTTTACCCACCACTAATCCTGCGTACTTAGGCTCGCCTTCCCCCTGAATACTGTTATGAAATTTCACTGTGTTAGGCACGGATTAAACGCGAATGTACTAAATATTAAGGCGAGTGACATTCGTGTTACGTTGTGTTCTTGTGAAACGTGTTTAGATATATTTTTAACCGACTACAAAAAAGGAGGAGGTTATCAATTCGACTTTATGTTTTTCTTTTTTGTTTGCGTGCTAAGGTATAAAAAGGCTTAATTTGAACTCTATGACACAAGATATAACTAATGATTTCTGCAGAATAATAATTCATAATGTTACATTATTTTTTAGATACTCAATGCCTATAGCGTTAGATCCTACTCCCTGCTCACAAAGTCTTGGCACCTTCAATCTACATTTGACTAGCATGGTAAGAAGCCGGTCCAAACTTCATAACCTGACTCAGATGAATACACCTTCGCTCAGCAATAGGATAAACTAGATATGAAAAAATGGGAGCTTAATAAATCTGTATTTCTTTTTATTAGACTTGCGATATGTATTATTGTTTGTTTCTTTTAAGATATCTAAACGTCGAAAAGTGTGTTTTATTTTATTAAGCCTCGGCGGTAATAATAGAGCATACTATCACGTTTAACCCCAGAGCTTTAGAATATTCACTTCAACTCTCAAAAATGCGCATAACATTCGAGACAAATCTTGTTTTATGCGAGGGAGACGTGTCAAATCGCGTGGAACCTCACGTAGCATAACAGCTTTTACCCCTTACCGCATATGGCACATAATCGCATGTCACATACCGAAAACGTACTTATATCGTTGCTCGGAAACGAAACGGGGAAGATTGGTAATGATGGCCCCGATGTAATTAATTACGATAACGGAGATAGTAAGCGACAGTGAATAATGAAATTTCGAAGTAACTCGCGTTGTTTGCCAGCGTGATAATAAACTTTGTACGCTTCTGTTAACGATGCCAAATTAACTGGATATCGGCTTTCCAATGCGTGCGTAACGATGTAACATTCGTGTGTCATAAGGGCCTTGCGGGTTTTATTATTCTAATGACACGGATTTGCGTTGTGTTTGATGTTAAGTTCAGTAACAAGTAGTGTAGAGGTTATGTCGGTTGATACCTAGGGCCGCAGCCGAGACGCCTTTTTACAATCGTTAAGGACGATACAAAACTAAAATACGAGTAGGAATGTCATTCTAGCTACAAGTCTGTCGCTTAGATATGTTATTCATATACATTTTTCTTTTCATTAACGTAAACTATTGTAGAAAGGCGTCTTTGCTACAGGCCCTGGTGGTAATAAGTAAGTATATTTTGTTTTCATTTGAGTCGAGAGTTTCCGAGGCCATGTGTTTGTACGTATAATTTCATTTAAACATAAACTGTCCAAACTACTAAGTTTTATTTAAAACAACCATTCTGCAAGTAACCATGCCGTTATTAATCACGCGTGATTGCCTGTGTAGTCAAGTGTACATGTATATTACATTCCACCTCAAATTATAATTAATACCATGACAAATAGTTTACGCCCAAATTGTGGCCACAAATGATTATTACGGACAGATAAGGACCATACGTGCCTTTATCCTCTTTGTAAATTAGTATTAACGTTATATCGTTCATTATACGATATAATTGTATAGGAAATATAATATTATGTTTATTATAAAGAAAAACGAGTTTCTCTTCGATATTGCTACCGATATGGTGATAGTTCGAACCATCATATCATGGGACAGATGTTAGGAAAACGAAGTTTCGATACACTAGTAGCTCTTCAGCATAAGCTTCAGGGATAAACCTGTGATATTTTTTTTCTGTTAGTAGTTTTTTACTTTTCTGAATATCGTATATATGTAATAAATTACGTACCTATTTCATATAGTTTCATGCGTCCCCGGTGTGTAAATTTTATGAGCATTTTCTCGCCTCACAATGGCGCGTTTTTCCGTATATAGTCAAACGTACAGTAATACTCGGCGAAAACGACACTTTTATTGCCTGTACTATGTAAATATATAAAAGTAATAACTCGAATATACACTATTGTGAAAATGTTTGTTTACGCTCCAATCTAGTTGTTTTCATTCCATTACAATAAAATAGTCTGTTGTCTTTGTATTATGTAATACGCGAAATTTTGAAAGAGATGGAGATGATACAAATTATATATCATAATATGCAAGTTAATAATATAATTCCTACTATGGAATGGACGAACTGAAAAACATGAACCAAGAAAATATTCCTGTCATATTTATGGTATGGTTTTTAATTTGTATCAGTTAAGGAAAGCATAATTATTAAATAGACCATAAGTAAAATTTGTTTCTATATTTAAAAAATCCAATTTATTTAGCGAACTGGCAAGTTAAACTTTAAATTCAATAAGAAAAAAATATTTTAATATGTCACAACTGTACAAGAGGCGACGTTCTGTCAAAACGCGACTACCAATATTCACTGTTAAATAAACGCTTAACGTTTCGACTAAATTTCATTCATATATCCGTGCATCAGAGAACGATACATCAAACCAATTTACATATGGGATCAAAACGTTAACGGCACTTTTTCCGTTACCCGCGTCGGCTGATAAATCTACGCGCGTGTCGCCCACGTTGGCAACACGCGGTCGCGCGACCGTAAACAATATGTTTTATTTACATTTGCATTGTGCCGCTTTTTTTATGGCAATTATGTCCGCCAACCCGTTTGACCCAATGTTGGATGTGGGCTATATTTCTTGTGAGTAATTAGCATTTGCCCACAGCTGTGTGAGGGCAGGTTGTAAAACGATTGTATTTTTTTATAGCAGTAGTGATTTTTTATATTTTGGTGTGGAAATCACAAAGTAATAATTTAAGTTTCAAATGATAGGTCCACTGTGTAAATACATTTGTTTGCAGTAAAAGTCTTTGATTGACGTAACTTCGATTTCGCAAGACATTTTTGTAGTAATGTTGATTAACCCATCAATATATCGTTTTGCAAATATAAACACTGATAATAAATTTTACATTGCGATTTTTACTTTGCCGTGGACTTTATTTGATCTAATTAGCTAAAGATCTCGGTATAATCTTGTACTTAAACAGATTTCAAATTTACTTAACTGAAATATAAGGTGTTGAACGATTTACTCACAAGTTATTATTGAATGTGATAACTGCGTACTATGGGTGGTATTTTGTTAAACGATTCAATAGGGTTGCATTTCGTTTGGTAGGTGGTCCAAGTCCTGGATTAGTACCGCAGGGTAAATTTATAATTCCCTCGAGAACGAAGTACTGATAGGTATTCAGAGAATATTAGATCATATAACTAATGATTTTGAAGGTGGCTAGCGTAATAAATTGTTTCATTTGGCTAATACATATTTAGTTTTATATATACATAGACTGATTTTGCTAAAATGAATAAATCTAATATAGCCTATGTTACCCAGACACGTATAGCTTACTAATAGTGAAAGATTTTTTTAAATCAAATCAAGCAGTGGCATCCATCATCAGTCCATATAACCCGATTCTTGCTGGCTTCCCGTTATGTATAATTTCTGTAGAATCTAATTATCATTAGAACTATTTGCAGAACGTATTTATGCATATTAGTATTTATATGTTATGTCCCTATCGGAAAATTTCATCAACAGTAACCCAGCAGTTCTAGAAAATACCACATGCAAACAAAATCATACACTTAAAACATGCTCTGATGTTTAAATGTTTAATACAAGTAAACGCAGCAACAGCTAAACGGATTTGAATAAATGTGGCGCACGGTATATCAAGCCCTGAATACATAGGCTACTTTTTATACCGATAATTTGCTCCTATGGGAAGTAATGGAATTATAAAACTAATTTGAAATAGATGGTATTGGCGTCGTACAGGTGATGCGATCAATCATAACAGTGTTTGAGAGACTTTTGTAGCTGTAAAGGCTTTTCACGAAGGCAACGTTATTAATCAGCGTGTTGAATTTGTATAAATGTGAATTAAATTCTTAAATTTTGTATACAAAGTGTTTATCTTACGGAAGTTATGGATAATATTGATATTTTGTAATTATACAATACATATAATTGTATTCTTTGATAACGTTTTGTAACCTTGAGTAAATAATAATACGGTTGATTGGTCAATACGATATATATTTGAAGTGTTATATTTTGTTGAATATTGTGACATAAATTGTGATAAAAATATTTTTATTTGTTGCATATCTGTCATTATACATTAGTACCTATTTCCTTTATTCAACTAACCATTTTAATATCTATATTTGTATAGTAAAAGCCCAAACAAACGTGAACTATAAACTGTTTATACATTGTATTATTTTTTAAATGGTTTCTTGATATATTCTGAAAGTTTTGATGTGACTGAAATTAGAAAGATTCATGTCTGCATTCAATGAGAATAATTCAAATTACAAATTATAATTCATTTACTTTCAAAGTTGAACTAAAACAACGATTGAACGATACGAAAATTAGTCCCGCGAGAGAACAGTGTTAGTACTTTGAAAAAACTTCAGTTTAACAAAGTTTATGGAGCGGTCTAAGTAAAAGCTACTTGCTAAGGAATAAATGTAAGAATATACAAAAAGGCGCAGTCTAGAATTAAAATCACAGCAGATTTCGTTCGGAAAAACAAAACTGCGGAAGATCCAATTTTACAGATAAAGTGGTGCCGTGTAGCTTTATCTACGTACAAAATGAAATTAGTACGGTTTTATGTGTTTTTATTTTCGTTTTGTTGACCCGGTTACCGGGTTCCTCGGTGGATTTAGAATTTAATTTAAGATATATAAAATGAAATGTTTTTGTTGACTTAAACATTTTACGTATTACATCAGCAATTTGATATGGTATTAACGAAACAAATTGTGTAACAGAAACGTTTTGAACTGTTCTTTA